>NC_133477.1:14641847-14742187 GCF_025370935.1 Choristoneura fumiferana | reverse complement strand
TAGCCCTTAAAGTCCACAGTACAATATTGTAACCAAATCTAACCATGTCTGCCTTTTGCCGACAAAAGAAATAGTTGTACAGATTGTACAAGGTTTCGTCACAATGCTCTTAAGTCTTTCTATAGCCTATTTATAGGTGCAGCTTACGCAGTACTACCACAGGCACAATACTAATCGCGTGCCTACTAACTTAATTTCTCACGACTCTGTCGAAATCCGATAGCGATCGTGAAATAAGATGCGAAACTTTTTTATCAGCGAGGTTTTTCTGAGACGCGTGAACAATCAAAAACGTGTTGTCTCTTTCGCCATAAGAATACTGTGTTGCAGGATTTTTCTTACATGTGATAAAATTTTACTGGCTACTTGTTTTTGGTTCTTTTTACATGAACGTGTTTGTATCTATTTAAGGTCAGCTTTCCCATTCTTAACGACATTGCTGATTGAACCGTAGTTGGATTATCCCGGTGCGTATGGGTATACATACATACATTGGCGATGTAGATAACTATTATTGCGTACGAGTATGTGAGTTTGCAGTACAAGAATTTCCACTTTTATAATTCCACACGTTCCTGAGAAAAAGGGTCTTGACACACAGACAGAAGACAAAAGTGATCTTATAAGGGTCCCGTGTCTTTCTTTAGGTACGCCTATATATTATCAGTATCACACATTTAAAAACACATGTATGAAATAACTTGTCAAACTTAACCAGAGAACTGGCCAGCTTTAGAAACCTATTTTCATATTCTAAATACATCGATTTGCTTTTGTTTCTTTTATCATCGAATC
The DNA here is from genome assembly GCF_025370935.1 of Choristoneura fumiferana. Taxonomy (NCBI): domain Eukaryota; kingdom Metazoa; phylum Arthropoda; class Insecta; order Lepidoptera; family Tortricidae; genus Choristoneura; species Choristoneura fumiferana. The sequence continues at coordinate 14,741,392 of NC_133477.1, read as the reverse complement.
CAAATCAAGTGTTAGCTTATAGCCAGAATGTAACTTTATCACTTCTGTATGAATATCTACACTGAATAGGTTACAATTTAAGAGTATTAGTGATCTTGTATGGCCTCTTTCCCTAAACAGCAATCGAAACGAGCTACTGTTGTCGTGTTGCGACGAAGCACGGGGTCACTAGGAGACAATTGAATCGTTGAGACACGTTAAATCACTTCAGAGCGTTTGTTCAACATAGTTTTGCATTAATGGAACACAAATGAGTTCTAAAGTCTAGTCTTTAAGAGAACATTGATACCAAAAATGTATCTGGTTAGTCGCCGTACAATAGAGCTATTAATAGTAATGACTATAAAAACTTCGTTGTTTTTAATTTTTTGTTTGTCTCATAGACATATGAATAAGTAAGTTTTTAGCAAATAAACAACAGTAAGTACATAAACAGATTTTATCTTTTTTTTGCAACTGGCTTAAGGCTATCAGATATCAGGTGGTCTTGATTGGTGTTTGGACAATGACTAGCCAAGTCAGTTCAGTAGTGACTCTTAAGTGTATGAAGCTATTCGCTTCATGGATGTTATTTATTTAAGTATACATATGTATGTAACCGTTGCTTAGGCCATAATCCATAATCGTAGTCTTTGCTTATTTTATCAAACTGTGGTTTGGGGATAGTTTTACTAGCGCAAATTTGATTGTTCCACGATATTTGATGTGATTTTTGTTAATAATTTTTCCGATCGTTGAATTAGTCCCGCTAATTATGAGCTTGTGTTACACCTATTCAAGGTGTCCCCTGTTAAACCAGTAGAATATAATTTCTGCTTCATATAGTACCCGCATCTAGATTTTGCATATGTATAAATATTGACATGATGATAATACATGCTACCTATATTATATTGGTAAACATGTATGCTATAGCAAATACCATTACAATCGTATTTACTTGTAGTTAAAATATCTTCTATAAACTCCATTGTTGTGTGGTGTGCAAATTATGTTTATAAACTTATCTTCTTTTAAAATAAATTATAGTTTGACTGTTAGATAAAAAGACTCGTTGAATACCCTAAAAATATAAATTAAAAAAAAATCCTAAACGGAACAATAGTTCCGATGGAATCGAAGTTCCGCAAAAGTTCCGATAAACGTCAAAAGTTCCGAAATCGGAACAAAAGTTCCGATCTGGCAACGCTGGCAGTTTGGTGAAAAACCTCAGGCGTGATGTATAGGCAAACAGTTCAGGTTGTTTCCCAAACATAAACATATTTCGTTACAAGCATGTAGATTATAGTTTGTCAATGAACGCAACGCGCGTGCGCGCCGCTGCATAATGAAGCTGAATCGTAAATGTTAACGTGCACTATTATGCATCAGAATAATACATAATACGTACTTTTTCATGACTATTTATTATACGGGGACAATAAAGACACTAGAGGACAATGAGATTTAATGCTATTTTTCCAAGCTGCAATAGGTATAACCACAGTAGTAGTGGGGTTCCACTGTCAAACGCAATTTTACTGTCTGCTGATATGGGATGTTGATTCCCCGATACCATGTTGGATTATTCAGTGATTCTGACGGAATATATTACACTGATAAAAAAATGTAGGTTGGATTTCCCTACCAGATTCCGTGTTTAAATGTAACCAAAGTCGACAGTTGCTACTAAATTACGCTACAGGTTTGAATAGTGATAAAAATAAAAAATAGGGGATGAGAGTTCTACACTACACTTTCTGCCAACAAACTGCTATGCAGTTTGGCAGAGATTTATAGATATAAGTACTTCTTTTGTTTTTTATTTGAGTAAATAAATAATAAGTAAATATTTGTTAATTTACACTATAAACGAAAGAGCCGAACATAAACATGAAATCATTTTTGCACAAGCTGAAAGGGAGACGCTTCGCTGAGTTCGTCAATAAACCGATGGATTGAAATAGTTACTGCTGGATTATTTTCTAGCAGATAGTTCCAGCCAAGCCACATGGCTTGTTAGGTACATACCTAAACTATATTTAGGGATATGGTGTTACGTAACCAAACAATGCTGTATTGTCCTGTAGTGAAATACGAATACCAAACTTGTTCACCATTACGTAAGCTGATAATATTTCGTGATTATCACTAAAAAAAAATGCGAATTAGAAACCAATCAAAATCGGAGATTTTTAAAACACTATGTAATTTTTTAAATACCGTAAGTAGGTATAAGTAATTATAACAGTTTTTAATTTGATTGTATTATTACATGGGCGACCTTATGGTTGAATGCTAGCCAACCTTCAAACTATACAATGGTTTTTTATAACGTTATGGTAATTTTCGTGATAATTTTTAATGATCGGCACTTATATCTTAAAATAGCAAATAAGGGAGGTCATTGTAATTTATAAGGAATAATTGATAATATCGTACCGCGGGTTATCGACGTAATCTGCGATTTTTTTTCAGTGTTGTACTTCGGTCGAGTTAGTAAGTAATTTCTTACTGACTTTTACGTATATTAATATAGAAGTAGATTCAACTTATCGATAACTGAAAAGTCGATAAAATTTAACATTCCAACGTTTGATTATTGCCATGAAAATTCCGCCCTATTTTTATAAGCATCAGTGCTGTAGTGCAATTTCTACCAATTGTAGCTAATTTAGTACTCAGCAGTACTAATAGTAATACCGTTCTTCAACCGTTGAACACAATTGTCATAATTATTATGCATGTCTAAAACGCGTTTAAGTTTATTGTGGTGAGGCCAACAGAGCTACCTAGATGTTCTGTTGTTGAACGACGGTTTTCGTGATTCTGATTCATAATATTGCTGAACACAAACTAGCTGTTGCCCGCGACTCCGTCCTCGTAGAAGTATGAAAAATAGTTTACATCTTATTCTCAGAGCTACCGAATTATACACAAAAAACTTCATAAGAATCGGTCAAGACGTTTCGGAGGAGTTTGGTCACAAACCAATGTTGGTATAGTGACCCAAGAATTTTATATACCTATTAGAGATTATCATAAAGAAAAGCGTCAAAGTTTTATATAGTATTAGAGCAGCCAAAGTATCAGCATGCCAAAGAGCAAACAAAAAGCAAATGAGAATGTATAATACATACATACTTACAGTTAGCTGTTAAATTTTAATATATATACTTACCTGACATCGCATATGAATAAATACATTATGCTTACAGGAAAAAATAACGAGTTCAACATAACATTTTGTTTATCCTGTTGTGAGATTACAGGAACGGAAGCTGAGTCCCCTCTTGCCAATGACCATTGAACTAGACTGAGCTCTTAATTAGAGCTAAGGGGCCGTGTGTTAGGGTATGTGACGGCTGAGGGTCTATCGAGTCGCATATTTGTTGAAAGTCCGAACATAACTATTTGTCAGAATGATCGTTTGTCATAATTCTTTTTTCTCTGAATCCAATAATTGTTCAGAATTGTTATAAAACAAACCTAACCTATACGGTTTTCTATAGAATAACCATTTTTTTTAATTTGAACAAACGATGACTCGGACAAACAAAACGGTATGACCTATGCGAAATTTAGCGCTCCCGACGGCAAACCATTGAACTAGACAAGCTATTTTTTTGGTATTTTCTGCAAGACGATTACGTTTATTTTTGTATACTATATTCACAAGTTATATTTAATCCGACATTGCATTATGTTCATTTAAACATGCTTGGCAAAGATTTGACTGTACATTATCAAAGTTCATTAATGATCTACTTGAAATCGGATCTGAGGCCCTGAAGACTTACTAGATTAAGGGGCTGTTTCACCATTCATTGATTAGTGTTAACTGATGGTTAAATGTGATGCCGTCTCCGCCTATTAGAACCAAACAAACAGAGACGGCATCACATTTAACCGCCAGTTAACACTAATCATTGGATGTTGAAACAGCCCCTAAATGATAAACGCCTCCGCGCAAGCTTACCTTATTGCTTATGGTAAGATTGTAACCACAGAATAATTAATAGTACTACCGTAACTTTGCTATATTGTTTATCAATCCAATTTATGAAAAGTGTAAACAAAGACGCCATTTATCCGACCACAGACATTCACTGATGTGAAAACCTAGAACCTATTGCAAAATAATTAATCTGTTCAAGTCGATTAATTTAATTGAATAGATCAAAGTATTTTTGTCTATTTTATTATTTACAATAAGTACCTGATTTCATTCCAAAGACTGTTTATTCAATTATAAAAGCAGTAACTATTTTTTTTAATTTTAAGGAAAGTAAACAAAAATCGCTTATTCATCGCGCATTATTCGATTTTTAAAATGACAAATTTTCCACCATCTCTACGCTAGTCTATGCTACTACAGATTATACACATGCTTCAATCAAGAAATAACGTCAGATTTTGACGAAGATTTTTCAAATGAAAAATAAATATTGAAATTAAGTGAATTTTGGTGAAAAAAAGTGATTAGAAATCTAGTTAAATGACACGAATTATACATAAATGTGTTATTGATGGTTACATATTTGAATATCGAAAATTAAAATACCAACGGTTAAAATGTCGATGTTCAAAATATTGAAAATTAAAATATCGATTGTATCACAATATCGAAAGTTGTTATACCTATGGTCAAAATGTCTAAGATTGAAATGTCAATTGATTAAAATATCGAATGAGTAAAAAATAAATATCGATAGCCAATATATGTATCTAAGTTGTAAATGTCAACATATTTGAATGTCGAAAATTAAATTATCGTACATACAAATCTGCTTTACCTATTTAATTCATTTTACATAATTTAGTTATTTTTAGCACTCGCCGGCCGCTACCTCTGCACGCTCGCTTCGCTCGCTCGGCTCTTGCGTTGTTGTGGTCACAGTTCTAACCTAACTGAACCAAATATTTTTGGTAATTCATGTTTAATAGGTTAGGTTAGGTTAGTATTGCGTCAAGGCGCGAAGCGCCTCAACTGAGCGGAATAGGAGCTCCGCGAAACAAAGCTCCGTCGACCCTGTCACGTGATAGTTCCATACATAGGATATTCGATACTCTGTAGGTACTTCGATATTTTGGACTTCGATATTTATATCTGTCGATGTCACTTTTGTAGATAAATATATTTTCGACATATTGGACGTAGGTTATCTAACCATTCGACAATATAAACTTGTGTTTATACTTTTAAAAAATGTGATAGGCATAACGTACCTATAGCTTGCATCTTGCAGCTTGCTTTAATATGCTTCTAGGAATCTCTACGGGCACTGATGTGGCAGCCTATTAGTCATCAGCACATCACTTAAGTATTGCTTAAAACTATGTATAATCGTTTTAATAGTCGATTAGTGAGGAAACAACGTTTAAATAACATAAACGCTCTAAATCACTGTTTCCGCGCGACGCGTGTTGATGTCGATCCGATATTTTTCTTCACCTACGTTGCGGCCTGAAATAGTGGAACAGCACTGTGATCGCTTGATTTATGGATCAAAATCCTGTTTTCGAACAGTTTCTGTTTTATTTTGTAATTTTCGATACACGTTTATTTTCGGATATGTTTGCCTACAAGTCCCTTTAGGTTACAGACCTTGATAGTGACCAAACGTTCAGTGGAATTTGGAAATCAGTCTAAAGTAGGTAAGTACTAGATGTTATAGTTTATAAGGTTTACAAAAATTCATGATACTTAACTCATTTTTGCTTGATACCGATTAAAAACTTTGACTCTCAGGCCATCATAGATAAGGTTACGCAAAATTGAATCGTAACGAATCTGTGAAAATTGAACTGTATATTTTATCGTCACGATACTTACCTACTCATTGAGTACTATATTACTGTGGTTGCGGCAACATGTTTGACTTGTTTGTTTACATTTATTAATTACTAAAAATACTAAGTAATTCTATTACCTACTTACCATGAAAGACCAGTATCAAATATAACAGGTACAACATTTTAAAAGAGGGTAAAGAAGGATAAATTATATTATGTACAAGTTTCCATAAACTAACTCGACCAAAAAAAAAAAACTTATCATCCGTGACGCGTATTTTATTTCTTTATTTTGTTTTTGTAATGTTACGAAGTCACGAATAAAGATTTTCTTTCTTTATTTCTAATGCGCTATATAAGTACGCTTCTAACATGCTTCAGTGCGATGAATTATAACGTTCTGCTAAAAAATCTAATCTTGACATAACGCAAAAAAATCCCACTGATTACACCTGTATACAAAATTTTACAATCTCTACATTTGGCAACTTAGTAATCTGCACTTAAGCTACTGTTCGCATCAATTGTTCCATCTCAACCGTACCGCAATTAAACGACTAATATATCTGCAGTCAATGTTAATTAACTTCCTTTGGTAGTAGCTAATAAACATCAATTAAGCAAGACTATGTCGTCAAGTGAATTGGTTTTGATGGCAGTGAAACCATAGAACGCACCAAGCGTAATAAGATTGCAACTCGAGCGCATCGCTTAAGGCAATAAAGTAGGCATTTATTAGATCATCAAGTTCACGCTCACTTCGATCGAATTGGCAAATGTTAAGTGCTACGTAGTTGTGTATAGGATATAGATATTTGGGACGCGGGCTGTAAAATGTCAATCTCTTCTGTACGCCTGTCCACAGAATAAATAATAATACAAGTAGCCTATCTGTCTATCTGTGTAGGTATTATTCACTGTAGTATCATAAAGCAACAATGTCTACATTTCATTGCTCTTTTTCTGTGGTTTATTAGCGTAAAATAGAGGGAAGCCGTTTCCAAGCCAAGTCAATGAGATACTTTTAGAACGAACGATAGCCTTTATTAAATAATGATAATCATTGTTTTTAAACAGCCCAGACACCTGTGATTAATAAATCTAATCTAATTGTACAGAGACGAGTATTTCGATGTTATATATACTTAAATGACGTAGTATTTGTTCCAATTACTACGACCAACGACTCACCAAAATAAATGTCGTAATTTTTATTTGCTTCGCAAATACTCGTCACCAGTTTCTGTATCAATGTTAATTCCTAACTAAACTTGGCATACCTACTAACGTCCAATACGGTTTCACCTTTGCACTTTAGTCAAGCAGGAGTCGTAGTTTAACAATACGACACTTACCCACTGCCGCATGATTGTGCAAGGAACAGGCTGCGTTTCTTTCTCTTTCTTCGTCCACATACACCAAAAATGTAAAGACAGATTTCTACTTACGATAAAGTGAGACCAATGAAACTAAACCTCGTCGTGTGCATAGTCATCGTAAACATTATATAACATAGCTCAACTGAGCTACGCACGCACACAGATATGAGCCAAGGCGTAGTTTTATATACAGTCATGTTTTATTCTTTGCAGTATGATATTTTTACTTTTTATTCGATCATATGATATTATTTATACGCACGTTTTTTTAGCACAGTTATCCACCACCATTAGGCCTTTTTTGGAAGTTCTAACTATGAACATTGAGTACAGAAACGCTTCTAATAATGATTTAAATTATAATTTACTACATAAATAATGTATGCAAACACGAGTAAGTAGTACAATAGAAACTAAACAATAAGGTCAGATTGAAAGGGGAGCGATGGAAGGAGTCACGATCCCTGCGCGCGCGCCGTTAGCGTTTCTTTCAATGACGCAAGGCACAACGTGCGCCGGCACCATGCAAAGGTTAAACGTACTTTTGACTGTTATAATATCAATAACAGAGCGGAAAAAACCTGTGGCTAGGTTCATAGATGAAGTGTCGCAAAACGAAGGATAACAATAAATTGGGTTTTGTGTTATATTACATAATGTATATTTATGTGTCTTTGCATAGCCTAGGGTGACGAGCGCTCACTTTGAACATCATTTTTATTAGTATTTATGACACGCGGTGCAATATGCATTGTCAAATTGTCACGTATCAGATAGGTACAGCGTATTGCAAGATTGCGTATCTTTTCCCGCCCAAACTAGGAGCATGATACTTGACGGTGCTACGCAACGGAAACACGATATGCTAAAATAATACAAATGTGGATCTATCCTAAAGATGTGGACTGTGGAATCGATATCTGTATTAGGGACCCAAAACGCTGTCATTGTCAAATATTTTTGCATTTTTGTGTTAATTGAGATGATAGGGGCATATTCTGGCTATCTATCTATTCGATTTAAGATCTACTGTTTTGTTTTAACTTTAACATTTCGTGTTCTTATTGTTCAGACTTACGACAGTAAGAAAGTGTCATTGTTGTAATACAAGGTATTTTAACTGGCTATTCCATCACCATAAGAGTCGTTCTCGACCTACAATACAAATGACGACACGGCCGGTTGCATCTTGCGTATGGGCTCTGAATAACACTACAAGGCATTGGCCAACGTGACGTTACACAAAAAAGGGCGACCGATACAATAATATGGAAGACTGGACAGCTATTTGACGCTGCGACATGTTGTGGAGCGAATCGGTCCCTCACTCGGTGGATGGAAACCACATGGAAACTCTTTAAACATTCATGCATTATTATCTGCCACAACGGAGCGCGAAAAAATATCTGACACGTTCTACTGGCCCTGGAAATAGAGTATTATCAGATATTTATGCATGTTTTGCTGTGTCAGATATTGGTACTGGTGACTGTACCATTTTATATCAGTACATTTACTCGCTTATGTGTGTACGTGTCGTGTGTCGCAGACGCAGAGCGCAACCCACTAGCTTTTCTCAAAATACACACATCAAAAAGTCTTTTGGTAGGTACTCATTATCGCTTGACAAATTTGATGTTTTAACTCGGTAAAGGGGTCATTATTCGAGCGTTTCAAAGTGTTTTCGTTTTGTTATGAATGTGCTGTAGAATTTGATGATATTTTCGATAATTTTTTAAACGTCATGTACTCGTATCTACCTACTAGATTACCTATTAACATTTTAAGAGCATGAGAAGTGAAAATAAAATAAACGCACGAATAATGACCCTAAACTATCTAGGGTTGAAAAATATCAATAGATACTTGATGAGTGCACATTTGATTATCGCCTCCGGACCGGTGGCCGGTGACATCGACGCGGGGCGAATATTGTCTCAATTAAACAGATTAGAAAAAACAGAGGTCTTATTGCCTAACACCCTTGGAATCACAATCGTTTTCACCACTTCTTGCTGTCAGAATGTATAAGACGAGGGTAGAAAGAGATGGTGAACTCGATTGCAAACGACAGCGCGCAATATGGCCTCAGGAGGACGTGGCACAGCAACGAAACACTGATCATGATCAAAAATAAGTTCAACTGAGCATTTATGTCAATTTCGTTATCAAATTTCAATTTGATAATTCGAGTAGCATCCAGTACTTCAGTAGCATGCATTCAGCCGTGTCGAATTTAAAGGCATTCGCATAAACTTCATTTTACAATAAAATATTTTGTTGATTTTCCAGTCTCAACAAAGTTACGAAGTATGAGTATAAAAGCCCTACTATAAAACAAACAGTGACATAATAAATACAAACAGGATATTGACTATGTCTGATACCAATGAAGTGGCCAGACAATGGCATAGTGAATCATTACAATAAAAAAAACTGTTATGTTCTATTGCAGTAAATTGATTAATTGGTTGGTTATATCTAAACCAGTTCTACTGACAATCAATATGTCCACGATAATACTAATCACGAATAGCTGTTAAGGGGGTTGCTCTTCCATACAAACCTACGGACACCCCGCATAGCTTCCACGGACATGTTTTCTTAGAGATTTTTTTGAGAATAGTAAATTATGGATATGCTCTTCAAGCAAAATCCAAAAAAAAGTAACTTTATTGCATCAAAAGTGCAGCGTGATGCAGTAAATTTTGATGCATTTTACCATTGTATGAGTACAACTGACAGTGTTCGCAGCGAGCATGTAGTGACATCTTATATGGGTGCGTGAGTCAATGTCACAAAATCAAACTATTGTAAATAGGTATCGACTATTTTGGGAAAAATAAGAATAATGGTTGTTAAGTGAGTTGGAATCACAAATAAGTGACTTTTCTACATATTCGCTTTGACTTCTACAACCTTTGCAATGAGGTGTATTTTTAAACCCCGACGCAAAAAGAGGGGTGTTATAAGTTTGACCGCTATGTGTCTCTGTCTGTCTGTGGCACCGTAGCTCTTAAATGGGGGGGACCGATCTGAATGCGTTTTTTTTAAATTGAAAGCAGGTTTTCTAGCGATGGTTCTTAGACATGTTTTATCAACATCGCCGCATTCAGCCGTTTTTGAGATACTTTGAAGTGACCAAGTCGGGGATTTTCCAACCTTTTTAACCGACTTCAATAAAGGAAGATGTTATCAATTCGGTTTTTTTTATGTTTGTTACTCCGTCATTTATGAACCGATTAGAAAATTTTTTTTTGTTCGTCTAGGATTTCTTTCAATTAGGTCCCATAAGGCCCAAATCAGGATCTGATTATTAGATCCTAAGGAAGTCGAGGGAACTCTTCGAATATTGTAGGAACGCCTATAATATTTTCGATATATTTAGGAGTATCTCGTGCATTTGCTCTTGAAAATCATCATTTGCTGAAGTGGAACTGATGATGAAGATCAAATTTGACCAATGAAGCGACTACTCAATAACAGTACTTCACGGGTTGAATTTCAATTACTTTAACGCATTTGCTAAGCAATTTGAGTGAAATGGAACGGATGTAGCATCAGGACTCCTCAATAATGAACGCCTCTGCATCGGAAAAAACATTTTTTCGTAAAAGGTGACGAGCAGTTGACATTAAACTATTGTATCTTAGATCATTTACACTAAAAAGCTTGAAAAAAATGTTTTTAACAAAAAATAGAACCGACTACAAAAACCATGAAAATAATTTTCTACCAGTCTGAAGTCGGTGCCTCAGCACGAGCCAGCAGGAGTGATTGAAGCCTAATATACTCGTATAGTTGTATTTAGGTGAGGTAGACGATTATAGGTCCACTCCTGCTGGCTCGTGCTGAGGCACCGACTTCAGACTGGTAGAAAATTATTTTCATGGTTTTTTGTAGTCGGTTCTATTTTTAACCCCCGACGCAAAAAGAGGGGTGTTATAAGTTTGTTGGTTATAAATTTTTTGTTGCTTAGGTTATAAATTAGTTTATTAAGATGATTAATAATAGGTACATATATAATTATAGCCTTTTTGTGAAAGTAGTACATTGTCCTGGATGGAAAAAGTGCGCGAAATGGGTAAGGTCGCCTTGCTCCAATGACACAGTGGCAAATCAGGTACGGGTCAGAGGTGCTCGTACTATAGGGTTGTCGCGTATGCTTATTCATAAAATAAATTATTTTTATTATCATTATTAATGATTCTGTATGCGTTGAAAAGAGCAGTATACCATGCTTTTTTTCTATAATACCGTAACTAAAAACGCGTTGTTTTTTTATAACAATAGTACATTGTGCATTAAGGGGCGTAAGAAGGGGATTACTAACGAGAGTCTATTAGAAGCCCGACGCCGGAGTTTTTAATCCCCTTACGGCCCGTGATACACACAATGATTTTCATCACATTGCAAAGAAAGAAATTCAATAAACTAAATTATTTTGTGTCCAAACACTTCACAGCTCAGCAAAAGCAAGAGGCTAAGAAAACAACTGTATAAAATATGGCTAGTTACCCGCCAATACAGAGGGCTACTACAAAATTCGAAAATCGAAGTTCGTATCGTAACGTCCCTCTCACTCTCGTATTAAATAATATTAGCGTCAGGTAAACGTTCGAATTTCGTGGTAGCCCCCCTGATTGTCACTTTTTTCGAGCCGTCTACCATAGATAATACTAAAAACCGTGTTTAGTTTAGAATTCGAATGGTCTAACGGGCAGATTATTTCAAAATGCCAAAAAAAAAAAATTGCAAAATAATTTAATATAAATTTAAAATATAAAAATAACGAAGTTTCATGAAGCTTGGCAAAGTTTTATGGTGTAAAATTAGGTTATATTTATATCTAAGTTTTAAAGATGTAAATAAAACGTTGGCTGACTTGAAACCTTTTTAGTCTGAAATGACGTACCTAATAACTTTTTAAAACTAAAGTCATAACTCCCTTGGGGAGGATAACTATACGTAAATCCATAAATTCCCGCGGGAACAATTGAGGCCATTGTCTTTTAGTATACAGGCATGGAATAACGTCATTGACGAGCAAGTGTGATGAAAATAATTGAACCGACTAGGTACAAAAAAACATGAAAATAATTTTCTACCACTTTGAAGCCAATGCCGTCCTAGGATCATTTCTTTTGCACCAAACACAGGCTTAATAAATAGAAAGTAGTGTAAACAATTGATTACCCAGCGTCAAATTATTGATTTGAAGCGTGAAAGTTCTTTCATTAAAGTAATTTTAAATCTATTTTTTTATTTTTAGTTCTCTACAATCAGTGCACTTTAAATTAATTGGTGCTATGGAAATAAAAATAATCTAACACGCAGGTGCTTGCTTTCGCATTCACCGCCTCCTACCGTCATCCTATACCTACCGTTCGATGGAAAGAAATTAAAGCTAATTTGAGTGCGTTAGAATCAAGTTAGAATATACAACGTGTATTTTTGATACAACCTCAATCTTTAGGGGTAGTTAGTGAAGGCTTCAAAAAGTCCCACTTATTGTTGACGTGACAGCTGTCACTGAACGCTTCTCATTCGTATCAAACTATTGTACGCAATACATTGCTGCTCAAAAAAAAAATACGTTTTGGTAGTTAATCTAAATTAACAATTTGTTTTAATATCGGCTCACAGCACTTAAATCTACGTATGGTTACAGTTTGAGGCTATATCTACAATACACGCTGTATGGCATTTGGCCTTAAGTTCTATTAACATTCAGCTGACAACCCTATCAAGTGCAGCCGGTTGAACTCGTACCGGCTCGACCACTTTCGAGGCTCGTCTTCGTTACATCACCTTTGCCAACAAATACGCTAATGCATGCTCATGCGCCGATAACGTTTTATGGCACACTTAGTGCATAATAGACTTTAATTATTAGGTACAGTCACCGTTATAATGTGACGGCAGAGAGTGGCGCAAAAACTGATGTATTTCGTTTTTGTATGGTAATGAGCTGATGAGATAAGGCAATTTAATTAATGCAAATGACTATAAAAGGTATAGGATAATCAAGAGGTTTGGTGAAATGTGATCATCTTGTGAACTGACTACTTATTCAATGCAGCAATGTTCTATTTTTTCCACTGCTCTTTGAGGCAGTCCTCTGTTTTATTTTAGTACGTTATAAACGTGCGAGTGCTCGTCAATTTACTAATAATAAACCTTTTTAATGTTTAGCAATAGCGGTGATAGTCATCAGTGTCTATTCCACTACCAGACCATTCAAAATCATGACCGGCTCAAAAAATCTTGATAATGTGTTCCTGTTGAATTTTAAGTTACTTGGCAGAGTTCTAGACTACCAGACTTGTTTTTTCTTTTTAATATTTATTAAAAGTTTTCTGTAAGGCAGCCGGGTTTTAATTTTTTTTGTTACTTTCGTCACTGATTGTACATTTAAATAAAATTCGCAATGTTAGCAAGTCCGGTCAGTTTACCTAGTAATGAAGTTTTATCGTCACATTTATATTTCGTTTTACGCTGGCCTGTGACAATTTTTCTAATACAGCTTGTGTAGGATATATAATTCATAAAGATTCATAATACTCGTACACTCTGAGGAGTTGCTTTCTTATAGGTAGGTACTAGGTAAGTTAGGTACTGATAAGTGAATAATGTTTTTCATCACACTTGCTCGTAAACAGTGTCGTAACATGCAGGCTACCTTGGTTGCAATCCCCCAAATAAAACCCTCGACCTTAATGTGCTTCTCATGAAACCCGTGGTCGGTAAATGAGTCATTGCCCATACTAATTTTCATGTCATGAAGCCCAAGGTCGGAAATGAGTTTGTTACTGCGGTGTGCTGCTGCTCCGTGCGCGCGCTGCACACGCACGCCATGCACATGCTGCGGAGGGGGAGGGCGGCGGGGAACTGGCGCTGCCAAGAGCGCAGTTAGCGGTATCGGCAATTTTTGAAAAAATATTAGTTTTTCTTTACAAATATACAATTTTACTAGAATAGAAGGCGGTACTAGAATTAAGAACATCGACTCATTAAAGCCCTCAGTCTTCGACTTCGGCTTCTAATAGACTCTCGTTCGTAATTCCTTATTTACCGCCCTTAAGACACAATGTACTATTTCATCGTATTTTGTCGGAAAAGTTCGTATTTATCTTGCTTTCTCAACTAGCTTACTGAAGTCTACTAGCTAATTGAGGAAGCGAGATACATACAAACTCATCCGACAAAATACGATGGAAAAAAATCACTAGGTCGTACCCATACGACTTTTACTTTAATAGAAATACTCAAACTCAAAATAAATTATAATTTAAAAATAAATGCTTAAAACTACCTCGTATATCACTTATGACCTTATAATTTAAGTGAAGACAAAAAGCACCCCAGGCGCAAAAGTGGTGAAAAAAGACGGATAAACCTTTACGCCGATAAAGTGCCTGTGTGAAGTACTCAATTACAATTTTATTCTTCTGTATTCATTAGGATTAAGCACAACTATGTTGTATAAGTGGGTAGAACACTCGAAGCTCTACCTATATGGACGTCGCTGTGTGTGTTTAGTAATGAAAAGGGTGATTTCATCGAAAAAAAAAACACCGATGACAAGCTTTTACAGCGGTGTTCTGTCAAAGATATCTAACCATCAATTGAAATAATTAATGCAGATAATAAGATAGTTCTTGAATATCAAAATATTCAAGAAAATATAAAGCTGAATTCGAAAATAGAATTGGAACAGTAGAAATATGAAAATTGAATTTGTAAACCCAATCGGAAATTGTTTACGATCCGACTTTATGCTTTTGTTGCGAAATTTAAGTAGCAACAGCGATATGGCAATAACTTAACTTGATATACCTACTGACATAGGGAATGTAGTTTTGATGGAGATTTAGTTGTGTTATATTTGTTTCTTTAGACCTAGCACACAGTTGGCAGTATGTTGAGCTAAAGAGTAATAACAAATAAAGGACTCGCTAATATTTCTTTCACAAACCATGTCCATTCTAGTCATTTTATTTCTACCTGCACTGCGACATTTAAGTGAACTACTTATCTAAAGTCATTGTTTAATCACATGAAATCAAACGGAACCTTCGTCAAATTACACTATCGCCACTTAGTTTTTAGGTTCCATAATTTTCCATCTAAAATTCCCGATTATTTATATCACATCAACAAATTTATGGGTTCTCAGTAAAATAGCACTGGGTATTCTAGATAGGTAATGTGAAACATTGTACCTACCTATTCACTGATGATACCTAAAATATAAGCGCAAGAAAAACAATGTATTGGTAAAGTTTACGCATACATTTTGGAAGTGCTGCGGCGGCGTTCGATGTCGTAATTAGTAGTATCAGGGTACTAAGCGTAGTACAATTTAAAAATATATAAAATGAGATTGTTTATCAGCATACAGACCTACAAAATTGGGCCAGAATGGTACTCCAGGCAACCTTGCTCGCATGCCACAGGGCCAAGACAGAAGCTCTAGTAATAGCCGCGCGGGATGCGTGGGCGCGTCTTTCTTTACCACGCGATCTGCTCAAAACATTCGAGTCCCGCGCTCAAGCGCAGCCGGATCGGTTTACATCCCTTTTCCTTTGCGTGTTTTTTCTAATGGAACGGTATTTGTGAGACACAAGTCATAACCATCTTTTTACTTAATTTTGAATGCTAAATTAAATTTATTTAGTAAAATCGGGATTTAATTGGATCACGTTAATTTTTGCGTTCGCTTGTGTGTACGTACGGTCGCTACAATACGACTGCAAAATAGATGATCCATAAGTGATCATATTTCGAAATAAAGAACTTAATAAAGTATTTTATTAATCAATGTATATGAATTGTGTTTCACTTTACTCTAGACAGTGATATGATGTATGAGTTTTGTTTTTAAAGTACAAAGTGTTGAGTGGAAGTGAACGTGATGCGGTATTTCCAGTTTTGTTTAGTGTTGTTATGTAGGTAATGTATTGTTTGTATTGTCCTTAGACGTTGTTGCCGCATGTTTTATGCATTTTTACGAAAGAGCAAAGTTTCATAAGCAAGTGAACTCGAGTGTGGTTGTTGGTAATTGATGCTTGTAATTGATTTAAGTGCAAAATGGAGAACTTAATCACCTAAGGATTCATTCTAAAAGTAGTGTGGTTATACTTAATTCCTACTAGACTTGTAGAGTCAAAGTCAGGCTACACTACAAGTTTTGCTTCATCCGTAACTTTTGAAACTGATCCTAAATACAAGAAACAACTAATGTTTTTCAAGAATAATTAAATTTGAGAACAATTTAGATAGACCTATAATCATGCCATGACTTATTTACAATTCGTACGCGTTAATCACTAATCTTAGCAAAATGAAAATATCAAATATCAGTTCCCAAATTGCTTCACCTGCTTACCGTGCTGTTAAATCGTTTTTATTATGCGTATGGAATGGTAGCCAAATGCATGTAAAGTTTATAGCTTTGTTTTCCCTCAATTTGTCGTATTACGTGTACGGTACACGTACGCTTATCCAATAAGGTTTGATACTAATTCAGTCGTTCTGCATGCCACGAGACATGGCTGATAACCGGTAAATTAAAGGTTGTTAAATTGAATACCTATCAGATTGAGTGCTCAAGGTTAGCACGGATTGGAATTTAGTAGTCGGAAGTTAAATTGTAAAGACTTATAATTTACTTTTTAAACTTATGACTTTGGGGCCCGTTTTGGCAATTGTAATGCTTTAAGTAAGGGGACATTTTATGCGATATATATACATATCCTTACGTACTTACTTGCTCTAAGTCTGTCACAGAAATATTTTAACATTTAGGAAATAAAGTTTGAATTTTTTATTTTTAATACAAGCTTTTTGCCCGACTGTACTTTTTGTTGACTATACGTGCATTGTCATCCAAACTACATTTTCGTACTAAATTTCAAGGCGATGCCATTAACCGTTGAGGAATTGCGCCCTGCAGACACGATCCTGGCTGGACCACCAAGATGTTACTACCAAATTTACATTACATTATTACGTTGTCACCAACTTTACAAAAGTATGCAAAATTTCAAGTCAATCCGACCACTAGAAGTGGGTCAAATTCAACTTGCAAGATTTGACCCGCACATAGGTACATAAGTATATACATACATACCACAAATACATACATCCATACATACATTGCAAGTTAAATAAAAGCTTGTAAAAAATATAATTTGCTAAATTTTAAGTTCAATTGGAGTTTTGAAATAGATGTGTTCCTGAAATAAGCGTGTTTTTATGTAGGTAAATATACTGAATAACGATTAATATGAAATCCAACATCCACTTCACATAATTTAACGACTAATGAATGTTACTTTATCGTTTAGCGATTTGGATAAAATGTAAAGGCTTAGATTGTGAAGCGAGGTCAGTTCTATTGACGTACCGAGTGGCGCAAGTTTATGTAATCCCACCAAATACATAAATATAAAAAAGGAGAGCCAAGTTCAATACAAAAATTATGCTTGGCTGTGGGATTTGCCGCAAAAAGAATGGAGATCTAAACGAGTAGAAAAATATTTTCATGGTTTTTTGTAGTCGGTTAAATTTTTTGTTATATTTAAAAAAAAAAAAAACTTACGGCTTCTTACCTTACCGGAACGCAATGAATCCCCAGATTACAGAACGGAATAATTTCGCAATGCCGGTGTCATGACTGGCACGGAACCTGTCTTCGACCTTGCAATCGCCAGACCGGTCCACGTTACTCTTATTTACCATTTTACATAATAATATGATACATATTTATACGCAAACCAGACATTTTATGAGCGACTCGGTTAAGACTTCACTGGAAATGTTATTGCTAGAGAACACAAGAGAGAGAGAAATTAGAGAATCGTGACTATTTTGGCATTTAAGAGAATTGGGAGCATTCGTTGTTGAAAAAGAAATGAAGAGAAATACTTAGGATGAAATATAGAAAGTTAGGTCAACATAACTAAGGAAGATTCGAAAAAGAAGTGCAGAAATGTTAAGCTTTTATTAAGGAGAAATAACTAATAGAATAAAGGAGAATACGAATAGAAATATGTTTATTTTGTATAAAGTTGGCAATAAAGTTATACTCGTTTCACACATTTAACCAGAAACTGGTAAGCAAGATTTTAATGTCGTCAATAAATTCTAAATTGAGGCTAAAACTACTTATTAAAATGTAAAATACATGTCACAATTAATAATAAAAAAAAACGATTGATAAATAAATAATTCACATGTCATTACTACAATCATCATTTATATTTAAAATAATCAAAATATTCGTCAATCGAGTAAAAACATTCCTTTATTAACCATTTCTTAAGTCTACTTTTGAATAAATTCAGAGGTAAAATCTTCATATCATCTTGTAAGTTATTATAAATTTTAACTGACATGCTATACGTATTCCGACCATACAGTTTCGTCTTCTGAACATTTTTGACAAGTCTATTTGGGTATCGCGTACTGAACTTAAGTGTCTTTTTTTGCTTTATAAATTGTGCACTTTAACAAATAAACAAACTTATTTTTTTTTGTGTCCCACTGCTGGGCAAAGGCCTCTCCTCTCTTGCTCCACCCCTGCCTATCAAAGGCGAGCTCCCGCCATCCCACATTATAGGCATCTAAGTCGTCCCTCCATCTCCTCTTCGGTCTGCCTCTATTACGGTATTGTTACTAGGGACCCATTCCGTAACAATTTTGGCCCAACGTTCTGGGTTCATTCGACAGACATGTCCAGCCCTCATAATATATATAATATATACAATTATACATGGCAGTGTAAGCAATTTTAATTCTCTGTTCAGTGGCCTGCATGAGTAGAGGTACCGAGGTCGCAAATTGCTCTGATGCACTGCTTTTGTGCTATCAACCCACGTTTTGTTTAGTATGAGTTGCTCCATAGGAGAATTCCGTAGCGAAGTTGGGAACAAACAAAACCATGGTAAGCCTGAATTGCGATTTCCCTAGAAGCAACTCCCTGGAAGTCGCCACAGAACATACGCAAACGAATTAATTTGATTGCACAGCTTAGTTATATGTTCATTCCAAGAGCATTTGTCATCTAAACTTATAGCTAGAAATTTGACCTCATTAGATTCAAAAATCGTTTGACCTGCAATTTCAACAGAAAGGGCACATTTACGTGCATTTTTATTAATAAATTGTTTATAATTATGTCGTTTTGTCAATGTTTACATTGAAATTACTTTCGCGTAGCCATGTAAAAAATTTCATGACTGTGAGGTTTATGTCCTCGTTGTAGGTTCTAACATTTTGACACGGTATTACGATTAACAGGTCATCAGCAAACAGAGTACAGTCATAATTCGTTACGTTTGGTAGGTCATTCACATATAATAAGAATAACAGCGGTCCTAGAATCCTGTCTTGCGGTACACCAACCCCATTTTCTTTAGTAAGCGAAGTATACTTAGTTTCTACCTTATCAGAGTTAATTTTGGTTACTTCAACATGCTGGGTTCTTGCTTGTAAATAGTCCCTGAGCCAATCATTCGCTACACCTCTAATACCGTAGAGCTCACATTTAGCCAGAAGTATTTCATGTGACACGATCTAAAGCTCGGCTCATATCAAAAACCGGCCAAGAGCGTGTCGGACACGTCCGAAATAGGGTTGCGTAGCCATTACGAAAAATTTAAGTAATATTTTTTTTTCTAAGGATTTCGTATTTTGTACGGAATATTCCAAGTTTAGGTATATTTTATACCTTAGGCTGCTATACTCTTAAACTATTAAACTACTAAAAATTCTCAAGAAAACTTAACCGTTATAGTTTTCCTTGTAAGTTTGATATACAAATACAAATACAAATATTTTTATTAACAGAAACATATTTGATACAATACAGAACATATCTATCAGACTCCAAACTAGGCTGATAATAAAATAAAATGAAAATTTTGACACAAAAAACCGGTAAAAAAGTAAAACTAGCGTTTGTACTATGTGTGTATTCGTGCGTGTGTGCGCGTCTGTGTGTGTGTGTGTGTGTGTGTGTGTGTGTGTGTGTGTGTGTGTGTGTGTGTGTGGTGTGTGTGTGTGTGCACGTGTGTGTGTGTGTGGGTGTGTGTGTGTGGGTGTGTGTGATATACTTACTAACATCCTGATTTTTTAAATTTTTTTTTATTGTACCATTTTGTCGGCATAGTTTACATATATATTCGTGCAATATTACAGCTTTCTAGCATTGATAGTACCTGAGCAGAGTCGCGGACGGACAGACAGACAGACAAGGCGAAACTATAAGGGTTCCGTTGTTGCCATTTTGGCTACGGAACCCTAAAAACACTGCAGTTACTGGAGTACGGGAGATCGCTCTTAAGATAAGGCCGCCAATTGCTTACCGTGAATTTTTTTCTCTGTGTATCTGTTTTTTGTATCGCTTACTATTTCTGGTGTGCAATAAAGAGTCTTTGTATTGTATTGTATTGTGCTCTGATTTATGTTACCTAAGAATGTTATTGGTCAGATGGAAAGTAACTAGTGAGGTTGATTTTCCTTTCTGAAAACCGAACTGTTCCGGTTTCATTATAAAAAATCTGCTTAAAAACGATGACAGTCTTGTATGCATTGCCGTTTAGAATATTTTCGACATAATAGGTATCAATTTCAAAGATATATTTGTCTATGGTTTTGCAAAATTTCTGTGCTTCCCATGTGCTATTTACCTTTTTTATGTAGCGGTTTCACAAAGGACTTCTTCAACGGTGCGGGGAATATACCATTTGTGTAGGTACCTAGCTTAACACAGGAGCAATTTGAAATTTACACAATTTTAAGACAAAGATTTGTATTTAATCGCTAAGGCTAGGTCAACTGCCTAGTAGATATCACAGAATTTGTGATTTTTATTAGCTCGTATTCGTTAGTAGGAACCAGAAGTAAATTATTGTCTTGAAGTTATATGAGAGAAGTCAGGTTTTTTATTTGTATTATTATTGTTTATATAAATATCTAGTTACGTTTTACTCTTACTCCAAATGAGACGAACAAGTGCACACAAACGCACAATCTGATCGTATTAATACTAGGCCACGATAATACAGTCACCAGCACCAATATCTGACACAACAAAAGGTGCATAAATATCTGATACGACTTTATTTCTGGGGCCGGTAGGACGTGTCACATATTTTTGCACGCTCCGCTGTGGCAGATATTAAAGCAGGTGACGGGATATATAAAAGAAAAAAACAAGATTATATAGACGCCGTCCTGATTGGCTATCGCTCATGCGATGCCTTTGATCAAACTGCTCTGGGTTGAATGGAAAAATTGCGTGACGGACAATTAAGATTTTTAAGCGCTCGGTCGTTTTATGCGATAAACATTGCGTTAAACACAATGCGTTTGACGCACATCGATTTGCATCAGATACGCGGTGAGCGCAGCGGCAAGTTAGTATGTTAGATCGCGTGGTTGCGCGAACGCGGCGGTTTCGTCGGATGCACGCATCATCACTCGGCGATTGTCAGTAAGGGTGGGGTACTTTATAAAAGGTATGTATATTTCAGTTTTTTTATTTAAATAGCAGTGAATTTCGATAGGAACTAGTGCAGCAAACCTTATCCCATCAATTCAATTCAAATTTAGGAAAAGTGGCTCCATCCATTTTTTGATGATTATGCCAGTGTCGAGGTTGACAGAGACACGGTGGGTAGGTGGACGACTTGTTTGATAATCTGCCAGTTTTCGGTGGGATAACTACCAGTTACTATCTGAAATGAGGATGCGATACACTAGGTTAAACTAAACAATAAATACATGAAAAAATAAACCTTATCCCATCAAAAAAATAAATGTGAAATGACAGCCAAGTTCAATATGCGTCGTTGTTGACTTGCTTCGCCGACAAAAAAATTGAGATCGATATAGGTGCCAAGTTGGGATGTAGGTGTACCTAATGCAAGATTAAGACTTGACTTTGCTAGTTTTTACCAACAAACTAAATTTAATATAAAATAACATGGACTAAATATATTATAGTCAGTAGGTACATAAAATCTAACCTAAAGACCTACGACAACAGATTTCAGGCTTTAGTGTAACTTTATGAGGTATGTACTCATATTTGAATGATAACTCGTTGAAAACAATAAGTTTTATTCCAACTGCTCCATGTTGCACAAATATAAATTCTCTCTCAGCCGTGACGGGTATACAAATTATAACTAAATTAATTTCATATTTGCATTACATTATATCCGTTGTAAAAAGTGGCAACCCTCGGCCCATTAGTAACTGGGCCATTGTCAGTGCCATATGACTGAAATGGAATTTAAATTTCGTTTTGTATTTTGTCCAAAAATGTTCGAAAATACGAGGTTATAAGTGCGGACGCCGGCATTGGATGTACTGGTAACAACCGACGTTTAAAACTCACTCCGTAATATAGGGGTCGATTATTGAGAGGTCATCTCGGTTGCTACATTGGCATTGCCGAAATGTCGATTGTGCATGCCAATTTTAATGAACCGCTGTGCTGTATTCACAAGTAAAATGATCGCGTGCAAAAATAAATAGGTACGTACACACGAACTCTATGTGACGTAGGTAGGTACGGGTGACTCCTAAGTGTGAACAGATTTTGTTTTCTTACTGTACAGAGTACCTAATAGATCTCTTGATTAAATACCTGTACGTAAAAGTATGCATAAAATATGTAAATGTTTTTGTTACAATAAATTATTAATTAGTTTTAAATTTAACTGATCTCATGGTTAGATACACTACGTCTTACGTGGTCCTAGGCAAAGTATGTTTTAATCAACCTCTTTGTATTTGCTGTATGGAATGTAATGGAGCGTAGTTTAGTATTGATCAACCATAGTCATAATACTAGGTCGGTGTCCTCAGGTAAATATGAAGGGCCCCGAGTGACCAACTACTTCGGTGATAGAACATTAAACAAAAGACTACCGTATTTGTTTAACAGCTTACCTGATAACATCCGCCTAGAAACTGATAAAAATAAATTTAAAAAGATCGTTAAAAAGTATTTAGTAGAAACTTTTCCATAAGACATAGTTGTAACAATAATTATAATAGTTTATGTAAGAATAAATTATACATTACATTATTTTATATTTTTATAGAGACTGTATCCTGCAGACAAACTGTGTAAACAGTTTTGCAGGGCTATGTGCAAAAAAAACTATGTAAAAATAATGTCAAATAAATACTTTTTCATTTTTTATTTCATTGAAAAAATAACATTGTCAATGTCAAATCTGAGCAGGTAGGTATTTAAATCTATGTAGTAACTTATTATTATTATGCAGAATAGAGTGACTATACGATTGGATTTTTTTTATTAATTATAATATTATTATTATTTAATATGTGTATTTAAGTATGTACTTATCTATATAAGTATATTTATCCGTTGCCTGGTATCCATTGTATGTAAAAGCTTTGCTTAGTTTGGAACTAATTGGAACTAGGTTAATTGGCGTCAAGTGTGATATTTATTTATTTATTGAATATATAGTCTATGAGTGAATATGTTTTTCATTAGTGATTAATGATTAATATTTGCTCAACAATTTAGTAACAGGCTTAAAAATTATCTCAATGATTGGTAAAATAAAACTAAGAACAAACGCCAGGAATGTGACGTGATCACGGATATAATCTGCGTCAGTTGTTGCATACTTACATCTTTTAAAAATGGTAACAATGATGAAATGGGACATACCGCTATGAATCCACCATTTTCCGTGAAAGTGAACAGAAAACATCTATAAGCAGAACTGTAATATCTGTAGGTAAACTGTTTAACAAGAGGATTGAGATATGTGAATATAATCCCAAAACAGACAACTACTGTGTTGATTTTGATTTTCAGTAATTTCAAAGGAAGAAATAAAGTTATTTTTTTAGAAACTAGTGGCTTGCATTCCTACCTACCTATTTTAGACCGAATTAAGGCGTGTAAAAACAAATAGAAGATAGTTTTTCGAACTCGTAATTTTCGTTTCGTCAAAAGGAAAATAATTATTTATCTAAATACCAACTATAACTCGCAATGGCAACTGAAAAAGTTTATTTTAGAAACTTTAGCTTTTATTTTTGTGGTTTGTTAAAAATATAACCGAAGAAATGGTCTAAATGGGCTTGGTTCCACTGTCATGACCATCCAATATCAAACTTAAAGACTTACTACGTAAAGTCCTATGTTAAAAGGTTACAAAATTGCATTTAGGCTGTTTTGAATAGGTCTGGGAAGCATCGGCAATTAGCAAGTTCGCGCTCTGTCAGAGAACCAAGTTTCAGTTTGATTTTGAAATGTTTTCCTCTAATGACCGATGCGGCCCCTAATGGTGGTTGATGGCTATTTATTGACATTACTGAGGGTTATTAATATTTATTACTTGGACCTTTCGATCAAGCTTTATTACCTTAGTCAATATGATTTTCCAATGTGGGTGTCGTTGTTCGTTAGGGAACGGATATTTTAGGGTAAACGTACGAGTGCTCGTCACTGCCCTAATAGTTGTCATCTTTAATTTTTATGTAATTAGCAATAGAGGGGACTGCAGGGTGTCGTCTATTGTCGAGCACTTGGACATTTACTTTTTATGCGTTTTCATGATTATGATTAAGTTGAATGAGTAAAACGAGCTTTTAAGCTCAACGCGGACCAGTGGCGTTTATTTTATATTTTGCTTTTTCAACTGTATATTTTTTATTCAGTAACTGTACTGTTTAATCAGGTTTCCTTCCAGGAAAAATTCATAACAGAGCAAGAAACAAATTTATAGTTAGTGAAGTTTAACAACTTATTACAAAACTGTGATTTGAAACCTGAATAATCTGAAGGACCATTAAATTTCATGTAGCCAATAGACGTTATGAATGCTCTACGTGGGCGATTTTGGACACTGATCAGAACCAATCCTAACCAACTCAGTTAGGTAATTATAATAAGTTTTTTTTCATAGCAATAAGTAATTAAATTACTGATATTATTGTTCTTTTCTTTTTAGTGTGTTAATAACATTGAGTCATTATAAGACTAAAATGTGACACGTTTCACATAAATACGGTGGTAAACGACGATCATATCTTCGGAATCACCCTGTGTTTTAGATCAATTCGATTTACTTATCTGTCCCTAAAATAATTGCTCACTTTCAATGTCATTCCTAAACTATTCAAAATTTATAGGAATATGCGATATTGAGCTAAAATTATCTTTTATGACGTTCGTCTTGAATGTAGGTTTGCGTTACGTCAGATTTCATTTATTGTTATTAAGAGTCCGACCGCCAAGCGATAGCTTCCTACATTGCAGAGGAAGGACATTCCAGGCTAACATAAGTGGCTCCACTTAGCTTTATTGCTATGCATGTCTCTTTCTAACCAACACAGTGCAAAAGGGGCACAATGAGCGACTAATGAAGAAATAGGATAACGCGTTAGTAGATCAGCTAGTTCCAAGTTAGCTATTAAAATTAAATAAGAAGGTAAACGTCAAAGTACTTGCCACTGTCCCAGAAGCCGTCACTAATTTATGTCATTAACATCTATTGGGCATGTGCATGTCGAGCATTGGGCATTTACCTTAAGTGGCATTTTTAACGTTGTCACGCATAACGTGTAAATATATATTATATCGTGTATATATTTCTGGTGGTACAATAACGAGTCATTGTATTGTAGGTATAGAATTGTATATCCTTTTGGTAACGACTTATCTAAGAGTTAGTGTTATTATTTATTATGTATCGACAGACAATAACCAACAACTTGCAAACCCTGACATTGTCATTTCCTCATAGCTAAGAACTACCACAAGGAAACTCGTTTTCGCGTTAAAAAACTCCATCGAAGTCGGTTCATCCGTTTAAGAGTTCCGATGCCACAGACTGACAGACATTGGCGTCAAACTTATAACATTATTAGGTACTTTGATTTCACAGGTTTCATTAGTTAGTGCAATATTGAGTTCTGTTTAAAAAAAAACTTTAATTAACCCGGCTAACAATAAATAAATAGCTGTTGTTGAAGTTTTTTGTCATCTAATAAAAAATCAAAAACCCGACTGCCAAAACTAAAAGGAAGAAAATAACCTAGTGGTCTGGAACTCTGTTAAGTAGCTAATTTTAAGTTCAACAGTCGGGACCCATTTAAATCGTGACGCTCAAAAACTGTTAGTCATGGGTCCCGACTGTTGAACTTTAAATTAGCTACTTAACAGAGTTCTAGACCACTAGGCTTATTTTCTTCCTTTTAGTTTTGGCAGTCGGGTTTTTTGATTTTTTTAATTACAAGCTTTTATTTAGTTTCACTTGTCCTGTTGTCTGTCTGTCTGTAATCAAATCTTGCAAGTTAAATATGACCAACTTCCAGTAGTCAGATTGACTTGAAATTTGGAATCATTATCTAAATCGCGTGACAATACAATAATCTAGTAGTGACATCCTGCTAGTCCAGCCAGGATTGCCTCCGCTTGAAATTTGGTATGCAAATGTAGCCAGCAAAAAAATCTTGTACTAAAAATGGTTAGGTTATTACAAGCTTTTCTTTAAGTCGCCCTGTTTTTTTTTTGTTTGGGTTTTGACCCTCTCTTGGAAGATAAATTTGACTCACTTCCAGTGTTCCGATTGATTTAAAATTTGGTACATACTTATGTAAATTTGGTGACAATACAATAATCTGGTAGTGAAATCCTGGCAGACCGGCCAGGATCGTCTCCGCAGAACGGAACTCCTCAACGGTTAATGGCATCGACTTGCAATTTGGTACGAAATGCAAATACAGACAACAAAAAGTGCAGTCAGCAAAAAAACTTGTATTAAATTGTAATTTTTATTAAAAACTTATTTTAATTTTGATTTGACTTTGAGAGTCACCATGCCACAGACTGACAGACATTGGCGTCAAACTTATAACATCCCTCTTTTTGCGTCGGGGGTTGAAAATAGAATAAGAACATGAACTTTTAAATTTAATAATTTATTGATTCTGGCGTTATTTTACGGAGGTCCATCTACAACTTTTTACGTCGGTACTCCGTTAATGGCTGCGTAGTGCATGGTAAAGGTTGTTATAATTTACTCAGAAGCAAAGCAAGATTAACTGTTAAAGTTGTTAAAAATAGCTATTTCGGGTAAAACAAAGCATTTCTAATTTTCTATTCTTTTTTCACAGGAACCTGGAGGCAGTCTTCTACTTTTTCTCTGGGTAAGTTAAAATAAGTAAATAAGCAAATGAACTTGTGTTATAAAATACAATCTGATAATTAGAAATGGGTGAACAACCGACATACCTACTTAACATTGCAAATTAAATAATCACATAAAAAGAATAACTTAAGGACATTCGACGGTTGAAAAAGGAGATATTGACTAAGCGACATTTTTGTGCAAATTTTGAGACATAGCTCAAACGACAGAGAAAAATTTACTGATTCCGAATATGTATACATATAACACACTATCTTAAAAAAATGTCGCTTAGGTAATCAATTTCTCCTTTCAACCGTCGATATCTATACTCGTAAGCTTTTAAATAAAATCTTACATTGTTTGATTGTGCGGTCACGTAATATGACGGGGCTTCTGCTTCATTCGCTGTACTCACTTTGTACGGTAAGCGGTCGATCACGCCCCAATATGATTTAAAAGAAGAGCAGGTCGTTAACTGCACCCCGGCGTGCGACAATCATGTACCGATCTCACGGCACTCGTACTCGATTTATGGGTTTCACTTGACACTGTTTTATAAAATGGCGGGCTGATCGTGACGTCGAAGGCGGGTTAAATTATTATACCTCTATGGCGTACACTCGTGGGGTTTCATTTGCAAACTGCGAGTTAAATTTTTGAAATTACTTCGCTCTTTAGTAAATACGTAAATAGTTAAAATCTGTGTGTTGCTACGAAAGTATAGTTCATTTTTCGATAACTTGGCAAGATAAATTACAGCTTTAATTTTCTACTAATCCATTCGTATTTCAAGTACAGTTTTTTTCTAAATCATTCGTGCGACGTGATATCAAATTGGTTCCTTGCTGTAGGCAAAAATTGCATCTTGGCGCTCACATTTTTTTACTTATGAGTCTTTGTTAGTGTAAAGACCTATTGTAATGTATTCTAATCGTATCGCTCCTGCGCATCCACTTTCTGCATTTCAAAATAATAAATACATATAAGGTAAATATTTTTGTGTAATTTCTTTATTATTAATAAAAAAAAGGAAATGTGTAATATCTCTGCCTGAGTTTACCAGTTGGTATACAGGTAGTCTATTTGTTAATTAGAGTAAATAAAACATTATTAAGTACTTCGATTTCACAGGTTTCAAGAGTTAGGGCAATATTATGTTTTTGTATTAAAAAAAACCTTAATTTACCCGGCTAACAATAACTGTTATTGAAGTTTTTTATCATCTAAAAATAACAAATTTATGACCGAACCATCAAACTGAATACTTACGTGTTTTATTATACTGGCGTCTGGACCATATTGTACCTAACTATCCTTGGTTGCGTTAGACTTGGAATGACTAAAAATTTGAATAAATATGCTGGTATTTTTATAAAAGCTAAATTGAGGAAAAAGGCAAAAGATTGCATCGCTATTGGTTACGTTATCATCCATATTTGTTTCTTGGAATACTCGTCGTAAGGTTATCCGGTATTATTTGGCACACGCTTAAACTTGATCATGCACTATAGGTATCCACGCATCCATTTCATATTTTTACCTCCAAGGTAAAATATAGCCCTTGTTAGTAAAACTTGTCATAACAAGACCCAATGTTTGGAGTTCTGCAATTTGTTTTTTGTTCTTCAATAAAGAGTTCGAAGTTAGACAGAGTTACACAGACGTTTTCACAGCTATTACTTCAACTAAGTGGTTATGATACGATCAATGGCAAGCCGTATTAAGAGTCGTGTTTCTGTTTCTTATAATCTGTCTGATTGGAGTATCCTCAATTTGTTTTGGAATTCCTCACTTCATAAGATTATCTCATACGATAGGTCACACTTGTCAACATCTTTTGAAATTTGATTACACTCTTTTATTAAAGTTTTCAAATCTAAAAAAATCCTGTGGTGTGTCACATAAATTATTATATTTTTAAAACCTTTGTCCAATAATATTTTTTTACAAAGCGTTTTACCCAACTACCGTGAAATCATTTTGACTTCTGCCATGTCGTCAACGTAAACTCCGTTATAATTTTCTGGAAAGTCGACTGTGGTACGTTACTTGTTGCAGTACATTACGTTGGACACTCATACTTTCTACGTGGACAATTTAAGCTATTTCTATCATAAATCAGAAACATTTTGTTCGTTTCATGGTTAGTTGACGATGAAACTGATATCTAGACAGACGGAAGTAAGTGACATGTATGGATAAAAAATAATGGAAAGAAAATAATTTATTAAAGAGAAAACACATACCTATTAAGAAAACAATAACCATAAATAAAACTTAACTATAAACTAACTACCTAAATTGGATTGGATTTTTAATATGTGGTGTCGATCACTTTGATAAACACCGTAAATTAAACGGAATTTACAGTTGTACAAGTCACACAAGTAAATGCTCTCTCAATTATTATGGAGTTAGATACGGTACAATTTCATATACCTAATTCGTTCATTGAAAAACTTAAAAGTTTCGATATGTCTTGATGATTTAATTATTTCTCAACGCCATTGCAATTGCGACTGCATCTAACTACGACAGACAGACGACAAATAGATTATTCTAAACTTTTATTTCATAACATTCATCAGTCATAATCCATTTGGTAAATAGGCTCGGCTCATTGCGAAAAGCCGATGGCCGGACAAAATGGCGGATGGTGGCTGTTCCGATTATTAGCTGTGTCGGCGACTTGATTACGGCTAACAACTGGCCGCAGGTGACGCATGAGTTGTTGGTCGGGGAGCTAGTGTTCTGTAGGCACTAGCTAATTACAGTACAAAAAATTTAATGCTACTAACACACGAGTGAACATGTAAACATACGCGAATATAAGCACGCACGGTCGCACGCATGCACATACATTCGCATACCTATTCTAAAAATTAAAGTTGAGAACAAAGTCCAAAGTGACAAAGCATAGTCGCGGCTTGTTGGCCGAATGCACAAGTATAATTATGTGTCTGCTCTGTATGTTTTAGTGTGTTAGCACATAACAAAAAAAAGTTCAGATCATCCATTATGTCCGAATCAGGCCAGAATAGGTAACTTCTCGTTTTGTACGCGGCTGTACCAACATTAATCTCCGCTTCCCGTGCCGAATTCTAAACACGGCTTCATTAAATTAGCACTTTTCATTAAGCGATAAGTGTAACGAGTTGAGCCTTCTAATTACGACTATACGTGTTACTGATTGGTAGTTGAAGGTATAGGTAATAAACTTAAGTAAATGACCTGTTGTATGTAGTAGAGCACAGAATTGATATGGAGCTGAAGCCATTTTTTGAATTTGGAACGTCAATTTGTTTATACGGACACGTTACTACATACAACAGGTCTTTTATTTTATTTAAGTTTTTCACCATACATGGGGTTACATACTTGATTTGATGGAAGTTTTAAGAAAACAAAATAAATACGAAACTAACTTTTTTCCATTATAAACTACTCTTGGATACTTAAATACATTACTTCACTAGCCTTTACGAGCTTTGGCTGTTGAATTGAAACTCCGGGATACTAAATTACCAAAATTATATCATGATCTTTATTTACGTTGCATGAATACCCGTGCAAAATGCCATATCTCCAGACCAGAGGTTCCCAACCTTTTGTTGACCAGGGACCACTTTGGTTTCCTTATCATTAAAAATAATCTGTAATTATCCTTTGCTTTATCACTGGTGCACCGTTCAAACCTGGCGCTGTCGCGGCATGGTCGCGCCAATTTGTTCAAAGTTTTATCATTCGTGGATCTTATTTTAGCTCTTGCGGATCTCTGGTTGGTAACCACTACTATAGACGTAGAGCAGTCAAGATGTCGGGATTACATTTCCGCGGGAATTTCAAAATATTTAGTAGCTAACTATTATTCTTCTTTATTAAATAAATATTGATTTTATTAATAAAACAAAATTAGTAACTTAGGTTATTCCCGCGATTCAGAATATTACATAATATTTTATTGTAAAAGAGTACGTAAACAAACTTTCTATTAGTTGTGTTAGTGGGATTCAGTATTAGGATAACTGTAAAAGTGAAATTGATAAATGTCGTAGTTTTTTATTATTAAAAGCTTTTATTTAGGTTGCCCTGTTTGTTTATTTTATTTATTGGTTTGTTTGGGTTACATTTTGGAAACTAAATTTAACCCACTTTCCGTAGTCAAATTGACTTTAAAATTGGCATACCTGTATAAATCTGGTGACAATACCATAATCTGACAGTGACATCCTGATAGTACGGCCAGGATCATCTCCGCAGGACGGAATTCCTCAACAGTTAATGGCAGCGGAAATTTGGTACGAAAATGTAGTTTGGATGACAATGCAAGTACAGTCAACAAAAAGTACAGCAAGAAAAAAACCTTATATTAAAAATTAAATTTTCAACAAAAACTTATTTGTACTTACTTATTTTAATCCTTAAATAAATAAGACCAATTTAGAGTTTTTTTTACATTCATTCCCGTCACATAATAATAAGTAGTTATTGTAAGAACAAGAAACGAAGAAGAAACAAAAAAACACTCTATGACCAATTAATCAAGCGTATTCGTCCTGTTAAGCAAAAGGTTGCGGATTCAAATATCAGAGATCCTTCGTATTTTCTTTGACTCCATTTTTGTAATACTACACAAAAATCCTTGTAATAGGATGTTCGAAATGGCACCCTAGGTTTTACCGTACTCCGCTTCGTTATCCCTATTCTGACCTAGCTTATGGACTGACCTAACCCAGATATATGTACGTCACCTTAGTGTTTGTATTGGCTACTAACTTTTACAAGCTTAATTCAAAATGACATATTTATTTGTTCTTTGTATGTTGGTTTAAGTCAAATCTTACTAATCGAATTTCATGCACTGGAAATAAAGCAAAATTGTTATAATATTAAATTAAATGCTTGGGCTACCTACTTACTTTTTTTGTTTTTTTTTTTAAAGTAACGACACGACTCATAATGCAATTTAATAAGAAATAACAATGTGATTTAAAAATAATTATATTATCTCAATAAAAAATATAAAGTTAAATGCAAATTAAGCTTTGACTTACTAAATTATGGTATAAAGTGCTACTGAACGCGTTTTAGTTGATTCAGCCATATTCTTTTGTTACCATTTTCCCGGTTTCTTAAATGGGCTTGAACTCGAAATATTTAAAAAACAATGACACTGTTCGAGATATTTTTAAAGACGCCCTTGCTTCCTAAATTATATCTTTAGACTAGGACTTAAAAAGAAAAAAGGTGGAAGGAATTTGATCTTCAGGAATATTTGGCTGTTTAGATTGACTTGACTTAGTCAAAACTTAAATATAAAACGTAAAAAAACTATACAGTAATAGAATTTCATACAATTTCATACAAAAAAAAAATTGTAGCAGTCTATAGGTAAGGTTAGTACGTGTGGTCGACGTCGCGGATGTGCCTGAAGTTTTCACTATATCCCATTGTAATAAATATCCAACGCAATTGACGTATCTGTGGCTTTGACCGCATAAAACCGCATCTAATTAATAGAAAAACAAGTAACTGATTGCTCCTCTTATCCACTCAAGATTGACTGGTAGAGATCCCTTAAAGGGATTAGTTTGCCTTTGTACAGGTATCTCAAAGTTTGTCAATTGTATTTGTTTTTTTTTTCATTTTCACAATAAAGAGTTTACATACATGCAAGTTCATACTAGACAGTGTCAAGATCTTAACACGAAAGTAACGAAACCGTAGTTCTCAGTAACAAAATCGATAAAACACATCAATTAATGTACCGATCCCCTAATTGCTGTTTCGGGCTCACCCTTGTTTAAACAATAAACTTTCCATTACTGCCGAGTACTGTATCCATTCCGATGGTTCTTCTCTCACCGCAGACACCTGTCTAGGAGATCTATCTTAGGAACCAATTTTGAAAATATATCGCTCGAAAATACAATACAATACAATTATTACTTATTGCACACAAGAAATCACTAAAAAAATAATTATATAGACACATAAATTTAGGGTAGACAATGGCAGTCTTATTGCTTAAAAGCGATCTTTTCCAGACAACCATTTGGGTACAAGATCTTATGATTATGTCAAAAAGTAGGTGCCGGAAACAGAAACAAAAACAAGAAGAAATGAAAAAAAAACATTAATATTAAACCTATCCAAAATTTTAATTGTTTATAAAGTGACGCTTTAAATGCTTGCATATTTAGCCAACAGTTAGTTCAAAATTAAAAACTATTTATAAAACTAATTGGACTATCTACGAATAAATATTTATAAATATTTATAAATATTTATTCGCAGTGGACTATGCATAATAAAATGAATTAATCCCTAATATAATTGAAAAGATTCCTAAACGTAATTATTAATTGTGTTTCACGAAATGAAATCGTATATTTTTAATATTTATGCACAGTTGTCATTTTGAGATTATTTCCACGCCCTAGAAATCCTCCATTCACAAACACCGTGATTGGCTGTTTAGGGGTTTCCAACGTAAATAAAAAAAAATACTTTAATCCCTAGAGATTAATGAGGAGGAGTCCCGATATGTAGAGACTAAAGTAGCATTTTTAGAGCATGAGAAGTGAAAAAATATTAGTTGGCCAGTAAGTAGTTAGGCACCTACTTTTTATTGCTGGATACTTTAGAGAGGATATTTAAATTGCTTTTACTCGTAACCATCGCAGAACAACTAAATGCCTGGTATTTTTTCTTCTTTATTGAATGCTGACTCAGCGTTTTTGGAGTAAGTGATGTGCTTACATACAGACAAACATTTTAAAACAGCGTGTTTTGGTTCTTGACCTCAAAAGAGCATAAATACGTCTTATGAAGGATTAAATTTGTAATAAAAACTTTCTTGTCGGCAGAATTTTTACTATAATGCGTATTTACCGGACCGGAAATGCACGCATGTAAATCAATTAATATTAAGTAGTAGGATAATAATACCATAATTTTCCTACAAAAAAATCACACACACAGTGAATACTTAGATGTAAATAAAAATATTTAACTACGGCCCAAGCCCTCTCATGCTGAGAGG
This sequence comes from Choristoneura fumiferana, assembly GCF_025370935.1. Taxonomy (NCBI): domain Eukaryota; kingdom Metazoa; phylum Arthropoda; class Insecta; order Lepidoptera; family Tortricidae; genus Choristoneura; species Choristoneura fumiferana. The sequence continues at coordinate 14,706,992 of NC_133477.1, read as the reverse complement.
AGGCCTGTGCCCATCAGTTGGACATTATATAGGCTCAGATGATGATGATGAATTTATTTGCTACATTTATTTCTTTGTATCACCACGTACTTCCTTGTAATTGATCCTGCATCAGCTCTATTTCAAGATTCATTATTACGATCAAATTACGCACATCAATCTCCTTTAATCACTGCACAGCTAATTGAGTTTTCATAGCATGTTGATTGGCGCAGTGGCTGAACCAACAATTGTTCACACGCCGCGGCTGCGCCGGCGCATCGGAAGCGGAACAGACGCGCGCACGCGATCACATCCTCGTCGTTTGCGCAACCAAACCACAGAATAGGGAAGAGACTGAAAATTAACATGAAATTAAAAACAAATTGTACCAATAAAAGAACATTTTGTCAAAATTATTGTACCAATAGGCAGCAGAAAATCAATGCAAAATTTCATTGATTTTAAAGGCTTAGCTTCAAACTACAGAAATAAGCACTACAGGTAGTGCTACTGTCATTACTAGTGATATTGACAAGGTAGGTACAGTTAAATAAAAGGAAATCGATACGGCTATAGTTTTATATATCATACTCTTTACTAAATCACGATATCTATCAGTTTTAAAAACATCAAAACTATAAAAAAAACAACTTTATTGGCTTAATAAATATCCAAATCTTTCTAGTTGATTGTACAAAAGTTTGTACCTACTTTTGATAATGACTACAGAATTGATGCCCGAAAACAACCCAATTAGTTTATTTTTTTCCTACTGCCTATTTCGCTTACTACCTATTCCGGATTCATTAATAGCGTTTATCCTACTAAAAATGTACTATTTATTTTAATGACTTTAACTTTTCGTTACGTTGACTTGCATGGAAGTTTCATTTTCACTGCCCCGAGGGGTAGCAGACTTGAGTAGTTGGTATTAATTTTGGCTTGGTACCTCCAACGTTCCCGAGAAAAAGGTCTAAATAGACGGACGGACGAACAGGCAAAGATATAGAGAGATGGATAACAAAATGATCAGAGTTCCGTTTTTGGCACATGAGTTAAGGAATCCTGAAAACTAAGGTGGTACTAAAGTGGTAGCATAAAATATGGACACACGCCTGACTTTAAAAAGGCTTGGTAAAGTATAGTGTTTCCGTCTTATTTGCATGACATCTTGCCAAGGCGCTGTTAATATTAATCTCGGACAAATAAACGTCGGACTTAAATGGGACTTGACTATGAAGTCATATCATATCATAACAGTTTCAATTAAGTTTGACATGTATAACAACTGGGGGTCATTGAACTTAATAACAGAGTATATAATTTTTTTTGCGCGATATAATGTTGACATTCTAAGAAATAAGAGCCCCGCGTAACGAATTGAGGCAATTTATTTTTATCTATTTATTTTATTTTTTAATCATTTACTTAACAGTGTGGGTATTGTAATTTAATTATATAAAGCTAATTCGGCTACAGTAATAAATAATAGAAATTTTATTTAAAATCAAAACATCTATTGACTAAAAACGATTGAATTTGATTTTATTGGTATGTGGGTAGCGAGGACGATTCGAGGGAAGGGCAGTTAGTATTGCGACGACTGCGGAACTAAAAGTTAAGTATTATCTTATGTACCAATAGTTATTGCTAATTGATGTGTTATTCGTTTTACGGGTGTATATTTAATTACAGCTTTGCTAAGCTTACTTTGGGACTAGGTCAATTGGTGTGAATTGTCCCGTGAGATTTATTATTATTATTATTATTTATTTATTACAGCTTTGCTTCATAGCAAGCTACAATTTATAGTAAGCTACAATTTAAAGTGAGTTGGGTGATTATATTTTTGTCCGCTAAATAACCCACATTACCTAAGGAATTTGACTTTTGTTTAATCTTAGCTTTAATTGTTAATTATAGAAAGTAATTTAAAAGTAAATCAGTCTAATGTGTACAAGTACAATGTAGTAAAAGTATGCGTTTAGTGCTTCACAAACCTAATAATAAAAGAGTGGTGCTTATAACCAATGTGTTTCTCTATATCTTCCCAGTGTTTAATACCCCTGGCCTAACAATAATTCGGAATACGGGCATTTGCCGAAGAACTAAAATCACCGACACAGTTCGAAGAATACTCGTATGCAAGTAGAAGTGGCAATGGGCGGTCCACATGGGAAGAACAGATAACTGTTGGGGGAGAAAAGTCCTCGAGTGGCGATCACAAACCGGAAAACGAAGCGTTGGCAGGCACTAGCTAGATGGACTAACGACATCGTGAGAGCTCTAGGCAACCGGTGGATGCAAGTGGCGAGTTATCCCTCATAGGCTACCCAACGAAGGAAAATCAGGGGGAAAAACTCGTGTAGAACGAATTTCGGCATAGGTAGTTGTAGGGAATGATGTTTTAAACCACATACTAAAAGTACTGATGGGTGGGGGTGAAGCTAATGGGTGGAGGGGGAGTAAATTTTAGTATGTGGTTTAAAACACCATTCCCTACAACTATGCCAAAATTCGCAGTTTTCGGTCTTCGTTGGGTGGGCTATCATTGTGGCGTTCTAAGGGGGAGACCTTTGTTCAGCAGTGGACGCCTTCGGCTAATCAATAATCATTCTAATGTTAATACACTTACTTTGCTCTTTTTTCGACGTAAATTTATGATTTTGAAAGATTTTGTGATGGTTATTAGGAACTAAAGTCCGGAAGTTAATGGAACGAGGCCCACAAATTAACATCCGTACAGCAAGAAATAACGTATGGATATAAGTTTTTAGCTCCACTTTCTATGAGGATGATCTGATTTTAATAAACTCTGTAGCTAGGTATTAGTTTGTTTAAAGATATCATCCACATTTAGGAGATGCTATAATGTAGTCCAATAATAGTTGTATGCTCATGAGAATTTCATATATATAGATCCGAAGTGGCGAACAACGGGTATCGAGATAATCCGACCGATTAATATACTATGACACACATTAGTACTAATAATATTGTAGCGTCAGATAAATATTAAAAATAGGTCTTAGACGAATTGTAAATTGCTCAACTTCACATTCCCTTTGTGTATCATTTGCTGTTTGGCTTATTACGAGTATAAGGTGTTTCATATTTTTAAAAATAATTAGTTTAAAGTTTAACTGTCTTATAAGTAGGTACACGTCTATTGTAAAAATTGCAGTCACGAGTACGTACGTAACTGCGAAATTCCCAAAAAATCTGAAAAAATAAATTATTGAATAATTTTTCATTCATGATAATTTACTATTTAAAAACAAAATTCAGTCAATAAAAAATAAAAATGGTCATATATGTATTAGAAGACCGAGAATATTATTCACTGGTAGCGTGGAGAGAACATTTTCGTAAAGGTGCTGATAAACTCGAGCATTCACTTGTATTGTATGTAACAGAACATAGAGAATTCGCCGTTTTTTGCGGCAGCGAGCAAACGAACATTTACACGATGATTCTAGTGAATGCTCTGGTAAATGTTCGTCAAAAATTTGATTACTCACGATCATGTTGGAAAGATGCTCGGCAAAAAGCTCGAAGCAAATTTACCGTTTTTCAAACCCCGACGCAAAAAGAGGGATGTTATAAGTATTACCGCTATGTGTGTCTGTCTGTGGCACTGTAGCTCTTAAACGGGTGAACCGATTTTAAAGCGTTTTATTTTTATTTTGTGAGCTTTTACCTGTATTCTAACATTCGCTAGAATGCTCATTGCAAGGGAATGCACCTCGCAGTTAGTACACCTACACAAGATTTACCATACTTAAAATTTTCATCGTTGACGTCATCTAAAAATGTTGTCAACCCGATAGGAATCAAGTTGATACGACGCCATACCACTGCACTCCACTAAAAAACCATGTCACACCACTGGTACTATTTCTTGACACCCCATTCGCAACTCCACATATAATGTAGAGCCGCTACGCAATGAGGGCTATCGCGTATGAATTCGCCACTAGAGGCGCTAGTGTAGCGTGAGGTCTCCAAAATGTCAAATCTCATAGTTTTTGGGTGAGCTACGCGGGTTTATTTATAATTAGAATAATTTTGTGAATATTTTGCAATATCTGAAATTAATTATGGCAAATACGCGTTCCGGGGCACTGAATGTCTGTGTTTTGAGACAGTTTTGTCTTTCGGAAACCTTTGTCCTCCCATTTTTTCGAACAAAACGGGAACTATGCAACACTATGGCATGCTCGATATTTTTATGTAACGGTTTTAAGGTGTATTAAATATGATTTTAATCTAAACTTTGTTTTCACGCCCGTAATAACAGACTTTGAAAGCCATACTTAAAAACCTCACGCAACAGTGCGCCATCTAGTGAGACAAAAAACGATAGCCCTCATTAACAAAGCTCAACAACTGCCACCAAGCTATGCTTCACAACCGTCCTTGTAACAGAATTCTCGGTTATTACGCTTATAATACAAACGGACAGATATTCCTAATGTAAACAAGCGTATAATCGCACCCGGCGTTCCTGGCGTCACGACGGGAATCGCTCCCGACAGGGCGACGACACTGACACCTGTTTGCTTCTACTGCCAACACTAAATTCAGGAATATGCTATGCCTCTGTATTAAAGTTGAAATTCGAACGATTTAGGTGTATATGCCAGTCGGTTGTAATAGGTTAGTGTCCAGCTGTGTGAAATGTCAAGTGGTAAGGTAAGCGGGTAATTGTTATGAAGGGTAGGTTAATATATCGTTCGTTACCGGTACTTCACTACTACGCTACTGGTACTTCACATTTTAATGGCCAGGGTTTACCTTATTATGCTTTACCTGTATGTACAATTAGCATCACAACTTTCAGTACGCTCTCACGAACCGTCAACAGACATATGTTGACGATGTTATTTCTAGTTTTGCGTCTTTCGTAGAGGTAGGTATATAAATAATATGTAATTATGTAAAAGTGTAATCTAGTTTCTGTTCAGCTTCTACCTCTTACTGACTGCTTGCAAGGGAAAGCTCGCTTTGTTTTACAAACATATACGGTGTATAAGAACTATAATATTTACACATTTATTAAGTAATTTCATCATTAGATAGCTCTTTGTGAAACAAATGTGTAAAACACTGACACTTGACGGAAAGTATTGTTTGTCGTCTATTCACCTGTTTCGAACGCTCTTCTCTCGTGGATGGAACTGAGTTTTGAGACGCGTCAAAGAGCTATTCATTGCTTATAGCCAGTCCTAGCGCTCAGTCTTAATCACGAATAATGTGTGTCGAGCTTGTGACGCGAGCAAACCATCCCATTCAACCATTTTGGACAATTTAGAACAACAAACACTCGTTCGTGAAACGTATATTGTTCACGGCTAGTTTGAGCGCACCAGTCATGGACAGGAACCAATAACGGAATATTTTTTCCGCTAACCCAATATTAAGAAACGGACGCTACTTTTTCTAAAACTAATAACACTTATGTGCAGATAACTGATGATCACAACTGGTAAAGTTCATGAATGGTGAGCTATAAGGCATTGAATCCTTGCTGTCCATTACTGGATACTACTGTGCTTAACATGTCCATGATTGGTGCCGTCACCCTACCATAATTTTGATAGTGTTGAATAAGAATGAAGTGACAATGCGCTAATGTCAGGGTATTCTTTAGTGACATGGAATGCCCTCTGAGGATTAATTAATTTCCGTAAATAAGCATGATTAACATGCCGGCTACTCTGCCAAGATTTTGACAGCGGTAATTAAGAAGAAATAACGGCATACCTACTGCCGTTGACACAATTTGGTGACGTTCACACTGATAAATGCGAAAATGAGCCGGCTTGTCAGTATATCTGTCTGTCTATTTGTACTTTTGTCGCTGCCACTAAAAATTACGTGACAATTTTTTTTTGGCAAAAAAAGTCTTGCACTTCACTTACGAGTAGTTAGGGTCTTCTGGCGAAGTCAGAGTATACGGCGACAATCGTCACAAATAAAACTTTTACAACATGTCTTTTTCATATCAAAATGAGATAGTGAGCCACCAGAGGAGTCCTTAGACGAATTTAAGTGTTTGTTAGTACAGCTGCTACGAACTGCTAACTAGCATCATGCACCAAAAGTGTTAAATGGGTGAATGAGAAGCTATGTTTGCCTCACCGCATCGTGATTGCTCAGACAGCTGTTACCTTCTTTGATCACCAATTTGAGTTCTATTATCAAAAATATATGGTAATGTATTATTATACAATACATATTATTTGTTCTTTACCGAAGTTTATCTTAACGAAGTCAATAAATAAGAGTCCTTACTAACTCTACAATTGTGCAGATTTTATTCAAATGCAATGGTTTTCCAAGCGATTTATCTAGAAGTAAGTAGGTTTGTATAAATATCGCATTCCTAGGCCTTTGTTTAAGATTTCTAGTGTTCTCGTAAACACCGCAGATTTCTCTGTTTATAAATGTAACTCTAGGTCAAGAGCTCGCAACGCATTGGCTTTCGTCCAATCGAGGGGTTAACCTCAACTGTCTCTTATCTATGCAAAACAAAGAATGGGAATGGTATCTATGGAAAACAAGGAATGGTGGGAATGGTTTTTACTATGAATAGGTAGTCGAATTTATTATAAACTACTTAGAGCGGTAAACTACCCTAGTAGTGGTAATTATTTTTCAATAATTTTAATAGATTTCATTAGTTTTAATTAAAAAAAAAACTGAAATCTGAAAATCTCTCAGGAATTAATAATATCATCATCATCAGTCAAAAGACGGCCAATGCTGAACAAAGGTCTTCCCTTTAGAGCACCACAATGAAGTACAATTTGCCACCTACATTCATCTGTTGCCTGCAACTCGTCGATCCATCAAGCTCAATGGTTGACCTGGGAGGCCGACCTACAGTTAAGAAGAAATAGTTATCAAAAACCGAATCGGAGTACTCCGCTATCTTTGTGGTCTTGTCTGCCCTACCCCTAGAGTGTATATAAAAAAATCGGAAACGCGGAGGGGCTGCCGTTCCCGCAGCGCCGGAGCAGATCGGTTCCACGGTAGACTGAACTACCTATTTATGACCTTGACCACATCTTTTTAACCTTGACCACCAGTTTCCGCGTTCATTTTTCCCCACCCTAATACTCCCACATCCCACCCGGTCCCGAATGTTTGTTATGGCGTAGCTTTTTTTCTATGGCTTTCCGCATTTTCTCGTTTTCAAAAATGCATTATAGACACTATTCTACATCCAAAAAAATTTACTTGGTATTTTTGGTCAATGTCACATATTGTACATTCCTTCCATAGTGCGTGTTCCAGTTTTAAACCTTTTATCCCCAAATGTAACCCCATTGTCATTTCAAACCACCATAATTTTTGAGCTATGTCGGTAATTCTAGTTTTTCGATGAAGTTCCGTATTCTGTTGCGACAAAAAGTATTCAGCTTTTTTCAACGAATTCAGATCGAGAAAAACAAGGAAATAATGACACGTTAATTAAATTTCATTACGAAAATTCATGAATTCCCTGAATAAAAGATTCCATTATGCACATTCTAGTTATCAAACCAGCTAGCTAAGTTAATTGAGAATAACTAAGATACTCGTACAACATACACTACGTACCTTATCTTACCTTATAATATCGAGAACGAACGCAGTGACACGTTTGGTGGTCGCTAATAAAAATATAATAGATTGTGACGCACTCTGCCATACTCAGAGTGGAGGTTTCGTAACCCATTAGCGAATCCACAGAACGGTGTAAAGTGCAGCCAACAAAAATGTTCAAATGCTATCAAAACATACGTAATATTTAAGCTAAGTGTGAATAATGTAATGCTTGTAGAAATTTTAAAACATCGGTAGCGAGTAAACTCTAACCTGGTCATTCATAAAAATTGACAGCAAACTCTGACTAAAGCAAACTTTTAAGTCACAGATAAAGACAAAGGAATGTTATGTTAAAATTAAAATAAGAAGTATTATTGAATAAGAAGCTTAATATGACTTTTTGATGTAATTGGGGGTAAAGCACAACATAATTTCATTTATTTTTTTATTTTGCTAAAACATACACAGTTGGTAAAAAATGACATGTCAGTAGTGCAAATAACACGAAAGCATGTTTTATTATAGTTTATTTGGGCACAAACGGTACATCAAACTTTATATCAGTTCATTTTGTCGTGTTACTTTTAGAGAGTAGGTATAAGGTTTTCTTTTTTTTTTATTCGACTGGATGGCAAACACGCAAGTGGGTCTCCTGATGGTAAGAGATCACCACCGCCCATAAACATCATCTGCAACACCAGGGGTATTGCAGATGCGTTGCCAACCTAGAGGCCTAAGATGGGATACCTCAAGTGCCAGTAAGTTCACCGGCTGTCTTACTCTTCACATAGAAACAAAAAAGGTCAGTGAGCTGAAGAGGTAACCAATATTATTTTTTAAAAACCATTTCAGCTGTGAACTGTGAAGTGATCCATTGGTTTGTGCCATAGCCATGGAACAATCCCGATTAGCTTTAAAATTGAATTGAATTCATATGTCACAGTAAATATCTTTTCTAGTCTTGATAATCTGAACGATTTTGATCGAATACTCACTGTGGTTTTGTTTCGTGTCCTTATTGGATGGAACAGACTCTTAGGAATGCTGATTTCAAGCGACTGCACTAAGAGGCCTTGTATTTTATTAGAGGAAACAAAAGATCGCCATTTGTTACGGACACATTCGGAATAATAACTAATAATAGTCTTAGAATAAGAATTCTTCAGAACATACCTATGCATGACTAATAATAATAATTTAAATTTAATGCAATCAGATTTGCATTAAAGTCTCTGGCTATTATTTCTCGGAACTATCACTTTTAAAAGTCTAGTTTGAATTATATAAGGCGTGATAATTCTAAGTAATTCTTCGCGGTAATTAACTCGCTGGCACAATCAAGTGACTGGATTGACAGACGGTAAGGTGATCTCTATTATTTAGATGGTTAAAAGTATTTCTTTACCGTAATCTAATCACGCAAATGTCACGCACCATCAACCCTCAGGTCAATTGTTGAATAGCTTAGAATAGTATATTACCCTTTCACCGTGTATAACCCTTTTAATAGTTCATGTTAACTTCCAGCTTAACATTCGTTATATTGACGATGAAGTATCAATACCTCCTAACTGATAAAATATTGACATGCAATTGAGGACCTTAGCAATCACTAGCCAAACGTTCGTCGTTTATGTGTGATTCTAATTTCAGTGCTCTTACCTGGGACCGGATTTCTTCCACAATAAAGATTCGTAGTCAACACTATTATAATCTCACGGTTTTTTATTTATTTTAATAGATAAATTTATGGACTGATTACTCCATAGTTAAGATATTCGGATCAATACATTTTTGAACAAATACTGATGTCCAAAAGTTGTGTAATTTGAGTAAAATGAATATATATGGCTTATTTTTACTAATTTGTTTTTATAAGCTACTCACAATGTTTGCTTGTTCGTTAAGATCAAATCTTGCAAGTAGAATTTAGCTCATTTCTAGTAATCGTATCATAAGTTAATGTCATAATTCGTGTTCAGGTAGGTAGTATAATAGTATATAGTAGGGGTCCAATAATCGCCATAGTGGACAGAGTGGGTGGGGATATAATCATTATTAACTATATCGCTACTGCGTGGGCCACTGACTGTGTCGTTTACTCCATATTTTATAATATTTCATAATATTGTAATGGAGTAAGTTTTAAAGCATACCTATTTGTCGATTATGATTGATATAGCAATACTATGTATGTATAAACTAGCAGTAGCAACGCCTGCTATAGTAATGTTTATACAGCGTGTATTTTTATACAAACCCAAATACGTGGTTTTAGTGAAGCGATATTGTAATATTTTTTAGCCGCGGGCATAAGCTAGTTATTGCATGTTTCTTGACGCATTATTTTTATCATTTTCATTTCCAAGGCAATAAAATTATGTTTGTTAACGTAAACGAATCGATTTGTTGCGCGTAACTCCTAAACCTTTAGAGCGTGTAATTCGAACAATAAGAAATGTTGTGCGTGAAATATGTTTTTTTCGGGTAATTGACTGAACATTTAATTCTGACGATAAGAATAAGTGAATATAGTGTTTTTCCTATTCTACACTTATGGTTTTTTAACATCGTATCAAGGAAAAACTCAAATAAACCATATCACTAGCCTATCACGCTATTATTATTTTTAGGTAATTTTTTCGAGGTGTTGAGTAGTTTTTACTTTACATAATTATGACAAATTACAAGCCACTGCGATCACCGAAAATGGGTCAAAATTCACCTGCAAGATTTTTCCCGAATATGTTGATATAGAGAATATAATATTATACAGGCCAAGTAAAAATCAATCTTATGTCAATGTCATAAAGAATTCGATATGGCAAAACTTTTACTGTACATGATGATGATGACATTAGAGGTAATAAAAAGCTTGTGAAATAATTACAAAGAAGCACAAGCAAAGAACATCAAACTTAAAACAGATCATCAAAATAACAATCAAAAAGTATAAATCCGTTTCGTATACTCGCACACTCTAATTTTGTATGTTTTCACTTAATTTCCAAACCGTGACATTGATAAAGATCGCCGTTGTAAACCCATGTCCGTGAAACTACCTAGCGACAGCGTTTTGTTTTGGCATGCAAACTGCGTCCCGGCAGCAACCATATGCCTTATTAACCACCTGACACACTTGCGTACGAGTACGAGTACTTGTAGAGCAGTGATATGGCCAATTAAATCTGATGGCAGCTAATGGAATTGATAGTTAGGGAAATGGTAGGGTAGTAACGAACGTCTGCTCCGATTTCAAAACTATTTTCGGCTTTCGAAACCGATTGAAGCATCGTATGAAGCGTGAGCGTGTGGAGACCCGTGGTGGAGACCATGCCTCATTTGGTTGAATGGGAACAATTCGCGACATGCTTTGACTTCCTTATAGGGGATTAAAGTCTTAAGTTGCTTCATGTCAACATTCAAATTTAACTTTCTAAGGTCTTTGAACAATATCTTTCCTTTTGACTTCGCTGTTATCAGGTAAAAATGAGAATCAATGCGACTCAAACGCCGAGATCCATTTATGCTTTTTTTAATCGATAATGCTCGGTTTACAGTGTTTTTATTTTCGTCTTTTAATTGTCATTTAATATTTATGGAAGTGAAATAAAAAACTACTTAAATAATATTCAATATCGACTTAAAGTATTACGTATTGATTGATACGTCATTTTGCACTATTGTAAGTTGTAAGTGCGTTGGAGAATTGCATTGAGTTCTTACTTACTTACTCATCTGCTGACTGATGCTGTGTAATGTGTAAGGATACGAGTATCTCGTGAAATGCTTGTTCGAGTACATACGGTATCATAAATATCGAAACACATAAAAAACACACACACATGAGCACACTTTAGAGCTATTGGTCTCAAGTTACAATAAATATTATAAAAAAATAATTAAAAATAAATATAATTTTAGCAGGATGAAACGAAGTGCTTTATGATAATGGTTGGAATATTAACAACATAAGGGTGGAGTCGCTCCCCACATACTTAGTTAAAACTTGGTAAAACTACAATGATTTTAATTGGCCGGTTAACGATTTAAAATGTTTAAAATTATTTTAAAATTAAAATAATAAGCATAAACACTTCTTTTATTTTAATCCTAAAATTTTACACTGCCACTATTTAGTTTAAACTTGTACTGCTAGCAGCAGAAGTTGAATTAACACCGAAAAGGAGTACAAAAATCATAATAATTGTGAAGAGATTAAGAACGCGTGTAGGTATTTTTAGTGTCGTCAGGTACGTCGCTAACTGTACTTCACGCCCACGCATTGCTCAATTTTCAATAACTTTAATACAATGCGAAGGTTTCCGAAACGCTAACAAACGCGACTTTGATATATTGCTCCCGTGAACCGCGTTCATTGTCGTTTCATGCCGTTACCTAAATGGTGTATTACGTGCATTGTGTAAACCGAACAGCCAATGTCAACTATTCAGAAATATCAATTCGACCGAGGCCAACAATTGGTCATGATTTTTATTGTGTGGGGTCAATTTGGTGTTTAACTGTTACAAGTTTGAAAAACATGACTATGATCTGTCAATTAATATTCTCGTAATTACCGAAATATATGGCAACTCTACCTTCGCCGGTTACCTCTACCTGGGGTAGTTGTTGGGTTAAATACAGTGTGCAGTCTACATTGTGACTTAAGGCAGGACCTAGGAAATAAGCTGGGAAGGCAGAGTGGCTACTACGCCACAATGATTATTTTTGGCTGTATGGTTTTTGCATGAATATAACGAGGACAACATTTTTGTAAGGTTCTCTGTTTTGGCAACACTTGCACCATAATATAACTAAAAAAAAATTAGATACCTAATCTCCTTGAAAACCTTTTCTGCGTTTCTCATAAATTGTCCATTTTTGCTACTGAAGAATTTTCATACTTTAATGGGTTATAAATTAACTTTGAGTGATGATAATGAGAACTGTACTCGTACCAAGCATTTCTAAATAATTAATTATAATAAAAAAGTTTTCTTCTCTGGACAGCTAAAGTAATTTAAAATAGTGGTGGTCTACGAGTCACTCAGAGTCGAATGAACGCGCTGAAAGAACCTCATTTCCGCTGAGTTTTCTCAATACATTTCATTTAAATACTTTGCTTAAGTCTTCTGAATACAGAGTGGAAAGGTTTAATTCTGATACCTCACACGGGACAGGGAAATGCTTTCATTCACCTGTTCGGGAGCGTCTTCGGTCTGTTTAGTTAATTGATTTGAATACGGTTTTAGGTAGATTATTGTTTCTAGGTAGAGAAGACTGTCTTTAAAACAGTATTTTTTGTTTGATTTTAAACCAAGTATAAATATTTTTCTTCCAGCCTATACCTACGGCTTTGCTAGCGTGAACCGTTAAGTCTGGTAGTTCTTGAAATTCCCAAAATTACTTTGTGGTTTTCATTTACGTTGTGTGAAGGGCACCGGTGCAGAATGTCGTGCCTTTAAGACAGTGGTTAAAAACGAGAATACAAACTGAAACATGAATGCACAGAAAAAAATTCTGTGCTGTTAAAAAAAAACCTAACATCGAAGCTGCCTCGGCGTGTGTTCTTACAGTGTGGAGGTGGAGGAACTGCATGAACACGCATATCTTACATAAGTAAACTTAGCTGTCGTAAGGTCGCGGGTGAGCAAAGAAGTTCTTTTAGTTCACGGTTTTTAAGCCCCGCCTACTAGACATGGGTAATCTCAACTCCGCGAAGTGATCTGACTCACTAGATCCAGCTCCGGTGTCGGTACCGAATCCGCTTATTGAATCCGACTCCTTTATTGACTCCGGTTCTTTCGAGCGATTATTAATTTATCTATGGCCGATCCGCCCCGGCTCGGTTCGGTAGGTCGGTGTCGGTGCGGTACTGCGGTGACCGAACTGAAGTACAGATTCGTGAGAGAGAGAAAGATTCGTTCGTTAGTCCAAGTCCGAGTACCGAACCGAACCGACCAACCAAACATAGATAATAAGATCCAAGTCCAAGATCCGATCCGCAGGGCTACTACGAACCGAACCGAACCGAACCGGCCAACCAAACATAGATAATAAGATCCAAGTCCAAGATCCGATCCGCAGGGCTACTACGAAACTCCAAAATCTAAGTTTGTGTCGTGCGGTCCCTCTGACACTTATACTATTTAATACGAGAGCGAGAGGGACGGTACGATACGAACTTCGAGTTTCGTAGTAGCCTGCCAATCCGATCCGAGCCGAGCGAGAGCGAAAGCAGACGGACGGAGCGAGTCAGTGTGAGTGAGCGTGACGGCGATCACGAGCGAGGCGAGCCGCTCGATCCAGTCGGAGTTAGTAACTCCGGAGTCAATAAGATTTGAAAGGAGTCATTAAGGGATTCGGATCCGCTTGAGGATCTGACTCTTTTGAATCTTCAGATCCGGATTTAACCCCGCCTACTAGGACACGCAAGGCCATTTTTCAGACGCAGTTACAAGTCCTGACTCATTATTCACTCGTAGGTATCAAAGTGACACTTACAAAATTAAATCAAAAACAAAATCACATTCAGAAATTAGATCGATTTAAATTTAATTGCTCAAATGGTCGTGTATATTTTTGGATTTGCGTAGAAAATGCAGTCGCTGATTGCACCAGGCTAGGTTTGTGTTTAGATTAAGTTACAACTGACACCTCGCTCTCATTTGCAACCCAAATGAAACGAGTTTCTTGTCATATCTGGTACAAAGGTGTTTTGGAATAGGTACGCGCCATAATAATGTACTGTTATTACCTACAGAAAGGCATGAGTGAACGTTTTTGTTAGGAAATCGGAGAATGAGGGAAATGCGAGTTAGACAGGACTTTGGTTGCGACACCCCGACATGAGTCTATCTATCCATACAACCTTTGGCATACTGTCATTAATGGCATCACGTAAAAAAAATTAAGGCAACCCGGTGGGAATCGAGTTGCATGGCATGCCACCACGCTTGAATTGAGGGTTAGTTATTGATATAGAATTGAATCAATCAATTGCATACTGAATCAATCGATACTTAGGCAATACATTTTCATTGTAAAGGATTCAGGCAAAAAACGTCTCAATAGGTTATCGCTCTAATTGTCGCGTTAAATCGATCCATCACTGTTATCGTTGATTAAAAGCTTTGCTACGTAGATAATCTGGGACAACCAAGACAGGAAACAATTTGTAATAGTTATTCCTAAAGCAACTGACTGTGTACAGTAGCCAACATTGTTATCAAACTATGCATGAACCTTATCACAAGGTGACAAGGTTAGTTACGGATGTTGGCGGATGTATGACTGTACAGGTTATCAATATTGTATTTACGAATAAAGTGGGCTGTATGACTGATCTAGTTTCTTTTGATAAATGTCTAATAAATCTCAATACCTTGAAATTAGAAATGACAACTTTGAGCGAACAAGATTAGGTACTTTTCGTATACATTTTAAATCCTATGCACACTGTTTGCGTGAAAAGTATAAAATGTAGTAGCCTGTGGGATAAAATTAGGGTTTCCAATTGATATCTATCTTAATGACAATTCGATTAAATCCTTTACGTTCTACTTCAAGTTACTATCGGTGAAAAACTGACCTGTTGTATGTAGTAGTGCGCAGAATTGGTATTATGGAGCTTAAGTAATTTTTCTAATTTGGAACGTTACATTGATAATACGGACACGTTACTATTACATACAAAGGTAATTTACTTAAGTTTTTCATCTATATCCGGTTAGTCATTTCAACATGGTTATGCAGTACGTATTGGTTGTTTTGTTAATGTGTTTTTAGCGCATCTCCAATTATCGCTACCCACCTATTAGGTGTTGTGTTAAGGTGTCAGATAAACATAGTGTTTATGATTTCAAAACAGTTTTGCTCATATTTCATAAGCCACAAAGACATAAATTATATTATTAGATTACATTAACCCTGCAAATTATGAAATAAACATTAACTTTAATGTAGAGCGCGAAAAGCCACAGCTAAATTAAAATAATTGCAAAGAAATTGACTTCACTCGTGAACCGCCTCCTGTATAAAAAGTAGAAAAAAGCGTTCCAAAGACTTGGGAAACATTTTAAGCGCATACCTAGGTGGTGTTATCAAAACGTATTGCTCCATAATCTTAAACCAAATTATATTCCCGCATTTATGAGAGAAATATCATAACATAACACAAACACAACCAAGGATATTACGGTCATCAAACTGTAGCTAGCTACAAGAATAACATGCCAACGGCAAATATAGACGTTATAGAATACGTATTTAGAAGACAGTGTGAAATATTATTGACAAAAAGGGCATAAAGAAAGTTTTTTTAAAATTTTATTGATGGTCGAGATACAAACAGTGAAATAGGCAATATTTTTAATACTCGTAGGTAAGTAGATAAGTAAAAGAGCAAGCTAGCTGCTAACTTGCTATTGCTACTAGCTAGTTACTAGCTGAATGGCCTTGCCATGACTATAGGTAGTTATACGGCTGGCGAAATAGCTAGCGATCTATGTGATTATTCTACGGTCGAGACGTTTGCCGTATCGCATATTCGCACATCGTGCATAGTCGTGGCAGAGCCGAAAACGCTGCACGCCTTACGCGTATGAGTGGGATAGAATAAGGCATATTGTTTACGGGCACAGACTGCTACCGAAGAATTTACACAAATATTCAAGCGTTTCTGCTTTTTTCACATTTTCATCTTTTGTTTGACTAGAAATTTTAGCACGTATGTTAACCACGAGTCGCGAAAAGTTGTGAGAGCGTTCACCGTACGAGTAGCTACAACAAGAATATATATGTGGCAAGCTACATATATTTTCTACGTCGTAGCTAGTTTGGAGTAATTGCTGTTCTTCAGGTTTAAGAATTCTTAAAATATTTTGACATAATATTGTAAGGTAAACGTGCGAGTGCTCGTCACTGGTCCCAATTTTTGTCATCTTTAATTTTACGTCAATAGCGTTAGAGGTGACAGAAAAGTGTCTTTTACCACTTTGTCGGCGTGATTAATATTTATATTCAAGTAAAATTACAGCTTAGCTGTCTAACTTACACTCTTTCAGCTACTCTGCAGGCGGACGTCTATAGAGACTGACGTACGGTGGAAAATTTTGAAAAAAATCTGAATGGTAGTAAGTATATCAAACTTTCAAGGAAAACTATAACGGCTAAATTTGTCCAAGGTACAAAATATACCTAACTTGGAAGATTCAGTATAAAATACGAAATTCTTAGAAAAATATTACTTATTTATTTCGTAATGGCTACGGAACCCTATTTTAGGCGTGTCCGACACGCTCTTGGCCGGTTTTGTTTAGTTAATAGGGCAGTTAATTACATTAATTACCTATTAATATTTTAAAACTAAGCAAATATCAGGAACGCATGTCGTTGGTCATTTAACTGTGATAACATAAAAACAAACAGTTTTCGAATAAGTACTCTTCTTTTTCATAAAAGCGTTCTGTATACCGTTGGGGAAGAAAAGTCCTCGAGTGGCGACTACTAACCGGAAGACGAAGCGTTGGCAGGCCTCCCACGAGGTGGACTGACGACTACGTGAGAGTTGCGGGAAACCGGTGGATGCAAGTGGCGAGCTGTCGTTCATTGTGGCGTTCTAAGGGGGAGGCCTTTGTTCAACAGTGGACGACTTCTGGCTGATGATGATGATGATGATGTTCTGTATACTACCTAGGTACTTCTTAGAGATAATAAATAATTTTTTCAAACTTCAACATCTCAAAACTGATAACTGATTTTCATCAAACGTAGTTGAGATAAGAACCACGCAAGGAAACTCGCTTACTTACATGTAAAAAATATAGGAAAAAAAAGGAAAAAAATAGGAATAAGAAAAAGAAAGAAAACATTATTTACGATAACACGAGAAAATAAATAAATCAAATAAAAATGCGCATGTTACGAAATGGCCCCAAATCAGCAATCAGGGGGGCTACCATGAAATTCGAAAATCGAAGTTTGTATCGGCAGCGGGACGGCGAGATACAAACTTCGATTTGAACTACTAAAACTACTAAAACTTCGATAGATATAGACTTCGGATTTTCGTAGCCCCCCTGTGCCAATGGCGCTTGTGGGCCAATCAACTTTTTTACCGACACTAATCTGTCCGCGACGTTTTTCAAACAATTGCAGATTTTTGTAAGTAAACATGTTTTTTCTGTAATTTTAATAGATGGTGTATATGAATATGCCATCCTATGTAAGTTCAACCTATTAAACCGTGAAATATCTTGTTCGAAGTACGATTTTTTGGTAACGCAGGAGACGCCCAAAGTGTCGGTACAATAGTTGATTGGCCCTTGTATGTCTTCAATAACACGCTTGTGAAAAACTGTACCATTTCCCATCGATGATTTTCTTAGCCTATTGTAATGCCAAGCATGATGGACCTGCTTATTGTTGAATCTAGACTAACAGGTAGTCTTCCCACCAACCAGTTTGTGTTACGTAAATCGAAACAAAACAAAATGTGATAATTATGACAATTTTCTTGATGCGTATTTCCACGACGACGTAATTTCTTTGTTACTACCAGTACAGATCAAGCAATATTCTGTTTATCGAACGCATAAGGTCTTGGAAGAAATTCTATCCCCCTTTTACACTTCAGAGTTGCGTAGACTTGTCTCCCTTTGGTACCTTATCTAAGGTAACGGCGCCTATTACCGTGGTACTTAAGGAAGTTTTCAAATGAGTCCCAAAAATTAAGGGTATCAAAGCTCCTTAACAAACGAGAATATTTTTTTTATTTAAGAGCGTTTATTTAACTTTCAGTGTCTTAACTTTTTGGGCTCGTTTTAGTTATTAGTATTTGATAAAATAATTATTGAAATCAAAATACCCAAATCTTCTATTACCGTGGTAATGGACAGGCTGTGATTCCATTACCGCGAATTGAGCTTCTATTACCGAGGGTATAAAAAAACGGCAATTTTCTACCATCGGTAAAAGGAACCCGACACATGTTTTGGAACTTAATACCGAGGGATTAAAAAAAGGTAATGGCTTTGGTTCTGTACATCAAATATTTTTTGAGAAAATTTAAATAAAAAACTAAAGTATGATTCGAATAGTGTATCCAGCCCATTGTATTTTATTATGCTTATGCCACCAGTTATAGTTTGATGTATGCATGCTGAGTAAAAGTCAAAACTTTATCAAAAAAATCTGCACTTACGGTACCCTAAATGTGAATTATTTTAACAGAAAAATAAAATGTCACTCGGTAATAGGTACTTCTTTAAGAACCCCATTACCGACCCAAAGACAATTGAATGGGTCGGTAATAGATTCCCATACATTCTATTACCGAGGGTTATGCGATCATACCATCGTTAATTGGCTTAATTTGGAGTATTGTAAAATCTAATTCCGACCTATAAAAACTATAGGATAGAGTTGTGTTTGAATTACAAATCAAATATACTTATTACATCCTTGGCATATAACCAAAATTACATAACTGGTAAGTAAATATAAAATTTCATCGCAATATTTAAACAAATTGGCAAAATAACGGTTTCTATAGAAACTACAAATTCAGTATTGAAGTTTTTGCTAAAAATTAAGAGTTTGTTAATACTTTTCATACCACGAAAATAGTTTTTTAAAAGCGTGAATAGATCAAGATTGGAATAACTGTAACAAATTATATAAACGATAATTTATACCAAAAATAAAGCTTGAAGAACCAAAACTACCACTTTAACTATTACCGTGATATACCACGGTATTACAATCAACAGTTAAAAATGGCGCCTATCGCCGCTGTATTTTATTTTCCATTTTAATCGTATTTCCGGGCCAAAAACTATACAAAAAGTATTCAGAACTCGTACAAAAAACTATAAAAAGCCATTTAAAAACCATAACATTAGTTCAATTGCCATAAATATTTTGTAAAACACTAAATAAGATTCGACTCTGCTTGTATGTGGTGTCACGCGTTAGTATGGCAAATCCTCTTCCGTCGGTGCCATTTCGGAAAATCACGAATTGCGAGATCTTTGATTCATTCACATACACTAGCGCTAATAGATCCGTGAGTCGACTAAATAAGCTTTTATCTTGTAAAATATATTTTTTAAGAAATCTATCGGCTTGATTATAAAATGCGTATTTTAAATTGCCGCGGTGATGGCCGTCGATTTCGATACCCCCGGTAATAGGCGTCGTTACCTTATGATGTCCCTAGACTAGACCGATCTTGATGCCCTAAAAACAAGTCTATTTTTACATTTTCATACAAAGTTTTTTTTGCTGGCTGTACATCTTGTTGACAGTACTTGCATTATGTCATCCAAGTGTAATGTTCATCGTCCACGAATTGAACATTTGGTAACAGGCCAAGTGTGAGTCGGACTCGCACACCGAGGGTTTAGTAGGTACACTTTTTTTGTATTCGACTGAATGGCAAACGAGCAAGTGGGGCTCCTGATAATAAGAGATCACCACAGTGCAACACAACAGTGCAAGCACTGCTGCTTCACGGCAGGATTAGCGAGCAGGATGGTGGTATCTGGGCGGACCTTGCACAAGGTCCTACCACCTGCACTTACCCCCACAATCGGACAACAAAGTGATCTATAACGGTTCCATTTTTTCCCTTTCAAGGTACAGAACTCTAAAACGGGCAAAATGTTGTGTTGACCATTACTTTCCCACAAAATCTCTGCACAGTCGACCACTTCGTCATTACGGGTGCCTTCTAAATCGTTAGTATTTATCTTTGGTAAATATTTGAAAAGAAAAAAATGTTGTATAGTATCTAATGAAGCTTATCATTAACCAGATGTTAGCTGAATCAGGGTTTAGCCATTGTTCGTACTGGTTAAAGATATCATCGCGTGTTCGAACCACTTGCTCACGTGTCTATCTTGTCCATCTTCAAGAAAAACAAATGTTTAGTTTTGAGTAAAAGTTCAGTTTACTGATAGACAAAAAGGTTAAAAAGTTTACGCTTCATAGAAGTGGTTCAGTTCTTTAAAATGATTATTCTTATTTTCTTATTCATTATTTTTATTTGAAGCGTTGTACGCGTACCGAGAAAAAAACTCGACTAGGATCCCCGGGATAGTTTTAGCTGATTTTTAGGGGTCCGGAGCCAAAATGGCAAAAACGGAACCTTTATAGTACAGTTTTGCCATGTCTGTCCATCTGTCTGTCTGTCTGTCCGCGGGTAAGCTCAGAGGCCGTTAGTACTAGAAAGCTGTAATTTAACATGAATATTACATATCAGTCACGCCGACAAAGTGGTACAATAAAAAAAAGTAAAAAAAAAAATTTTATGGTACCTCCCATAGACGTAAAGTAGAGGTGATTTTTTTTTCTCATCTAACCCTATAGTGTGGAGTATCGTCAGATAGGTCTTTAAAAACCATTAGGGGTTTGCTAAGACGATTTTTCGATTCAGTGATATTTTTGCGAAATATTCAACTTTCTTTTGATTATTTGTGGCTTGATTAATTTGTTATTCTATTTAATTTGACATTTTTGTTTTATTTAGTCAGGATTTATCTTTAGTTTATTAGGTTTTACTTAGTCAAAGCGATATACATAAATCTATAATAAACATTATTTCACTTTAAAGTGCAAATTTTCATTAAAATCGAGCGTCCCCCCCCTCTAAAATGTAAATCGGTGGGTGGAAAAATTTAAAAACTTTAGGATGGTAGTGAGTATATCAAACTTTCAAGGAAAACTATAACGGCTAAGTTTGCTTGAGAATTATTAGTAGTTTATGAGTAAATAGCAGCCTAAGGTATAAAAAACGGCTTACTAATGTTTCGGCGAATAACGTTTGGCAAACCTGTTTCATTTCGCAACTTTTCATTTCCCAACTGTTTAATATTTCTGAAACTGTAAATATTTGAGGATTTTTATAAAACTAACCTAACCTAACCTAAAGGGTTCTACACGATGGCCCTGAAATAAATCCTGAAATATTTACAGTTTAAGAGTTTGCGAATAAAAAAATTGCGAAATGAAACAGGTTGCCAAACGTTACGCTGCGAAAAGGCAGTACTCGATAAAAAACATGAAATAAAAAAAAAAAATTAAAACACCCGACATAAAAAAAGCCGACCACAAAATGCCGCTAAAAAAGAAAACTAAAAAGTAAATAATAATTATGCACTACCTAGCTCTTGCCCGTGACTTCATCTGCGAAGAATTCGTTTCCCTATCCCGCGGGGACTATGCTGATTTCCCGCAAAATTAGCCTAAGTTTATTTAGTACTAGCTGTTGCCCGCGGCTTCGCCCCCGTTGTATTTTTTCTGTATTTTCTTCCATAAAAACCTTCTCCTGGCAGTAACGAATACAACAATAAAAGAATTAGCGAAATCGGACCAGTCGTTACCGAGTTTTGCGCTTAGCAACACATTTTACGATTCATTTTTATTTAGATAGATAGATAAGTACCTAGTCATATTTTTTTTATCTAAGCGACGTCGGTGTCGGGGTACCGCTAAGGTTAACCGGAAACTAAAGTACATATGTTGTATTTTTTAAAGTAACCTTAGCGGTCCCGGTATCTGCTTTGGTTTTATCAAGAGTTTACCTACTAGTGTTCTAGATATCCTGGCTGCAGCATCAGGCCGAGAATTCGATAATCTTGCATAGTTATATAGCATATATGGGTGTTTCAAATTTTAGGTCCCAAATACTCGTATGTTTGGAAGTAAAGTAAATACCCATTATGCGTCTAAGATTCCTAACGCAGCGAACAAAAGAGGTGATGATCTTGAAACGGCTGAACCGATTTTACATGTCTAAGAACCATTGCTAGAAAACCTGCTTTCAAATAAAAAAAACCGCATTCAAATCGGTCCACCCGTTTAAGAGCTACGGTGCCACAGACAGACACACATAGCGGTCAAACTTATAACACCTCTTTTTGCGTCGGGGGTTAATAAAATATACCTAAACTTGGAAGATTCCGTATAAAATACGAAATCCTTAGAAAAATATTACTTATTTTTTTCATAATGGCTACGGAACCCTATTTCGGGCGTGTCCGACACGCTCTTGGCCGGTTTTTTTATCAATTGGTCTCTGGCAGATTAAAGCTGCACTATTTTTTCCATTCTTTTGCTGCCTCTAGCAAGAAGCTCAGGCTGTGGTCTTCGAGATTCAATAAACATACGTTAGATATTCCACATTCCACAATCATTGATAAAACTTTATGACACCGGAAATATCAGTAGGAAGGAACCGACGCCTGCGTGTGGTACTTAATGACGGCAATTATTAAAATTGGCGCCGCTACTGTCTCTTTAAATAGCAATTAAGAATCAAATCAAAATATGTCTCATTGGTTTTGAACTCCTTAACTACCATTATAACTTTATTGTTAACTACTTAGGCCTAATTACTCTGACTTAGGGCTAAGTTTGCCAAACTTTTATTAATTATTCAAACCGCTGTTTGTTTATAGGGGTGTCCAAGAAATATTTTTTTATCAACATGTTTTTAACATAAAATATAATAATATAAGCTCGCACAGAGAAAGAATATACTTTCTAACTAACTATATTTCTAACTACATATCCGTACCAGGTCGATGGCTTTAACCGTTGAAAAGTTCCGTCCAGCTGAGATGATCCTGGTGGACCTCCAAAATTTAATTACCTAATTAAAGTAATTGTTATGTCCCCGAATTTATATAAATGCCAAATTTCAGCTCCATCGAATACCAGGAAAGAGACTAAAAATGGTTTATAAATTTTAAAACCACAACTTTCATACACATAGGAACGTTGCAAGTTAAACATAGCCGGTAAAAATAAATAGAAAGCCCTAATTTCAACGACATTACCAAAACCCTTTGTAAGATCTTGCCGGTTTTGAACATGTAAGTACATATATAAGGTAGTCTGTGTTTTTTAAAATACAGGGGAAGTATAAAGGGGATTTCGAAATTCTTTACTCTGACTAAATTATGGTGTTTCCTTAGCTATTTATTACATTAACATACCTACATTCCGTATTCTGTATACACTTTTAGAAGTTTGCCACGTTAAAATATTCGAAATAAAATGAAAATATAACAGAGGCGTTCGTTTTATTTCATTTGCTAGTGTATGCGTTTGAATCAATCGTGTAGCTTGACTTGAAGTACACGTAGTATTAAATTGAGTACGTAATATTGAACAATTACCAACAGCAGCTTGTACAGAAATTGTAACTACAGATCCTGTACAATTGCTTACCTGTGCATTACCTCAAAGACTATATAGGGATACATTACCTGGCATTTATTTTAATGATATGATTGATTGGACTTTTGTCTGATTAAAAAGGCCATGAGTATCTTTTTTAACCGACTTCAAAAAAGGCGGAGGTTCTATGTTCCAATGTTTGTATTTTTTTATGTTTGTTCACCGATTACTCAGTCAATTGTGAACCGAGCTTCGGATTTCTTGTGACTTCGAGCTAGTAGAGTACCTACCTAGATAAATATTTTCAAGGGTTTTGTAGCCGGTTCCATTTTTTGTTATTTTTTATTTTTTTGGAGTCGGTTTTACTTTTTTGTTATTTTTTTTGAATGAACATGGAGCGTTTAATTTGTAGAGTTTTGAGACCGTCCGCTGTGTAGTCAGCTGCACCGGCATCACAAATATGATTTCCTTTCGCGGCAAATGCAGGGACAATTTAGTTAGGACGTAGGTCTGACCTCAATTCGAGGCTAGTAGATACGCTAGTTAAACTCTCGGTTACACTTAAATATAATTATTGTCTCTGTACTTGGATTCCATTTCTGTTTAACTATAATATTGGGTGGAATTTCACAGTTTTTTTCAAGGCATCAGGGTGACTCCTGCAGTTCGAATACGGAACGAATGTGGCTATTTTTTATCTTTTGTTTATGGTTTTAGGGTTCCGGAGCCAAAATGGCAAAAACGAAACCCTTATAGTTCATCTATCATCTGTATGTCTGTCTGTCTGTCTGTCCGTCTGTCCGTTTGTCCGTCCGTCCGTCCGCCCGTCCGTCCGCGGTTTTGCTCAGGGACTATCAATGCTAGAAAGCTGTAATTTTTCACGGATATATATGTATGCTATGACGACAAAATAGTAGGTACAATAAAATATTCAAAAAAACATTTTTTTAGGGTGCCACTCAGACGTAAAGTGGCAGTATTTTTTTGCTCATATAACCCTATAGTGGGGGTATCGTTGGATTGGTATTTTAAAACCATTGGGGTTTGCTAAAACGATTTTTCGATTCAGTGATGTGTTTGCAAAATATTCAACTTTAAAGTGCAAATTTTCATTAAAATCGAGCGCCCCCTCTAAAATCTAATAGTAGGTATAAAATAAACTGAAACTTGGAAGATTCCGTATAAAATAGTTTACTTTGACATTCAGAGACTATATACATCTCTGAATTTTATTTATTATTAACTCAGGGACTTTCTACATCCCCTTGCTATATAGTAATTTTATTATTAACTCGAGACTTTATACATCCCGTTGCTATATTTAGGGTTGTATATTGTTAAGCTTATGGATTTTAAACTTGTATATTTTTAGTTTAATTTCTAGTCACAGGCTCGCGACGTCGAAGCTCCCAAGACGATCCCATAGAGCTTATGGGAACGGAAGCAATACCATGCCCTCGGTACCGCTCTGCTTTCAGAGCATGACATGCATGAGTGCGTGTGAGCTAACTTTGCGGGGGCGGCAGACGTGAGCTTGCCTTCTGGAATCCAAAAGCTTAATGGTTACTTGACCTGAAATGTAAATTTCAGTTTTTTTTTATTTATGACGGTGGAAGCAGTCTACACTTCCGCTGAACGTAGATAATAGTTAGTGTTTAGTTTTGTACCTATTGTGTATTTTTTTTATTTTTAATTGTATATTGTAGTTTTTAAGTATTTTATTTGTAATTATTTTATGTTGAAAAAATGTCTTTCTGCCAAGTTTCTTGCGGCGCATTTTTCTTGGCAATGATGGTCTTTCCAAAGCGCTGGTAGTTTAAAAAATGACGTTTTACACCCATTTTAGTGCCCGTTTTAGTGCCCATTGCGGCCTATTTACTGAATAAATGATTTTAGATTTGAGATTTGAATACGAAATCCATAAAAGAATATTACTTATTTTTTTTGTAATGACTACGGAACCCTATTTGGGGCTTGTCCGACACGCTCTTGGCCGGTTTTAGTTCGTATTTTAAGATTGTAACAATAATAATATAAAGCTAATAATTTAATAAATTTAAGAAAATAAATATACTTATATGATATGATAACATAATAAGTATTTTCACCAAAAACAGCGATCATTGTGGCCTGAATTAGAAACCACTTTATTGTAACGAGATGGTCTGAACAATTTTATCAAAAATATTTCTGCAATAATTATTTAATTTACTCTACATTCGAAACAGTTTTACGCTTCGGTTTACAACACATTTCTCTAATAATCAATTTTGAAATGGAAATATCATGTAATTGGCTAGTTCATCGGCATGGCGAAACTGCATTCAATGAGGACAGTATTAATATACGGGTGTCGCGCATGCCCCGCATAATGAGGACTAATGCATGGCTGCGCGTGCGCGGGTAATCGCTCGTTGTGCAAAACTTCCCATGCCACTTTCCTATTAAATAAGCCTGAACATGACAGTGTTTTACTGTTTGAAAAATGGAAATTAGGCGCTAGCCGGTTTGATTCTAGACTAATCAGGGTTGATCGGACTAACCATTGACAAACTGGAACGAATGCGGAGTTACTAAAGTTTACAACTATTACAGAACCCGAGACTTATCACACTCAACGAAACGAGGAATAATTATCTCGACGTTTCAGTCACATTGCAGTGGACGTTTACACTGAACTGTCGGGTCTCACAGCGCGAGCCTTTCGAACTACCCGCATTTGATAATTAGTGTTTTCATAGTCGTAAATATCAGAAGTGTCATCGTTATCTTCGTTTAAGAACTTATCTCATGAACTATTAAGGAATCAAGCTGGAAATTACGTGTATCTTATATGAAAGATAATCCTGTTTGTATTTCGTTCTCTTTAACCTCACACCTCCCTACTTTATTCGATGGGTACTTATAGGTAAAATTCTGTATCTGACGTTAAGCCCGTGTACTTATACACAGTATTCAACTTGGATGGAAATCGGAACCACAACTAATGATTGAATGAATACTTAGCACTAAAGTAATCGGTCAATTCAAATATCGAACAGATATGATAGACTTTGAAGTAATTTTAAGGAAAATTTCCGCTTCAACTAATCACCCTTTACCATTTAGATACTGATATAATAGCATCAGTGTATCAGTAAACAACGCAATGGAAATCCGCAGTTTCTGTCAATTAACAAAGGGTTGTATGAGCCTCCACATCTTGTTTAATTGGGCCACGTTCATTAATATTGTTCTACCTGTTGTGATGTACTTCAACATGTTTTTATTGTTTTGCTATAACAATAGCATTACAATTTCCAATTAATATTTAAAGTGCCAATACTGCCAAGAAGAATATTTGGTTAAAGTTGAAGATAAATTATCAGTATGCTTCCATTTAGAATTTCAATCCTTTTGGTAATTTTCCACGCGATTAAGTATTCAAATTTCTGATGAAATACTTAAGATCTAAGCTGAAATTGAGTCGTTGTTAGATTGTTTAAGATCTTGTCTGATTTGGTTTGGAATTGACCTAACTTGCACTTACTACAAGTAATTGTAAATTCTAATAGTGTGCGTACATTTTACGTGCAATTTGAGTATTTCCCTCCATATTTTTTTTGCGCATTATAACCAATAACTATCGCGAATGAAAAATTATATTTAAAAAAAAATATTACATGCTAAAATAATTCCTTTAATTTCGTATGTAGATCAGCCTAATGGAAATATTTTAATCTGATACCGGAACAGCAACTCCTCTTTAATGTTTTTACTAACATTTTGGTATTGATGCAACGATGAACTAATGGTGTTAGACTCAAATGTCACTCGTATAGTCACTAACTAACAAGAGGTTATATTAACCTGAAAGGGGTTATTAATAGTTAATAACTAACCATAGCGCCGCATATCAAGATATTGATTTCAGTCAAAGTAAATTACATAGTAGCATAATTAAATAATGTCACTTATGACCTGGATACGTAACAATTATAGGACAATTACACGTGATCACGAGTTAATCACTCAGCTAATCAACCTCGATATAATACATTGTAGACAAATAAACAAGTTTTTCACTGGTTTAATATGCTGCACAAGTAACACGTGTTAGAGTATGGGTTATCAGTTATCAGATAGCTGACAATCATCTTTCTGGGTCGACTTTAGAAGTCAACATGCTACCCGTTCTTGGAAAGTGAAGTAGCCAATATCACTCACTAAATCTGGACCGATACCATTTAATATTGAATGTCAGCACCTTGGTCAGCACGTAACATTTCACACTTCTTAAGACTCAAAATAAACAAACGTATATTTAAATACTACCGCTCTGAGCCCAAGATATGTCTTATAGAATTGAGAGTTAAGTGGTTTCTTGTTACTTTACAGTTCTCGAGTGTTAGGAAGTTGTGTTTAAAGTTAATATTGTTTAATTATGGTTTGTAATTAATCAACTGTTTCAGTTTGCTTCGTGCACTGATAATTCCACTCAAATTCTAAGAACTTGTCGAAATTAGAAATCTTCAGAACAAATTATTTGTGCTTTTGATTCGAATTTGTATTTTGCAACTGGAAACTTTATAAAAAGGTTCCATTACGATTTGGAGGCCATTTTTGAGATTGAATTTTAAGACAAGAGGAATCGTTCCCAAGTGTTTGTACAACAACAAGTTTTCTTAACTCTTAAAGGTACCCTTAACTTTGCGACCGTTTTATTCTAAGGGATCATTCTTTATTATCATGCTAAACAACAGATTTTAATACCCCGTTGATAATTTTTTGTAGAATATCTGGTTTTAAACTGTAGATAAATATTTGTTTCAAAAGTCCAGCTAACAATAAAGAGAGTACATAAGCACAGCGTGTTCTGTGCTTACCCGTAGTCCGTAACAAAATGGGTATTGAACTTTGACCAAGCGTCGTATTTCTCATAGCTAGGTATTTCGTTTAACATTCGTACCACATGACACCGCCTCGCTTGCAGTTGTGCAATGGTAGATTTTGTTTTCGTTATACAAAAATCTTAGTTCAGCAAAATTTACTGGCATCGTATTTACAAGTAGCCACTGAGATAGGATTTAATTTTATGTTTTTGCTACGCATATCATCAGCAAAGATTGACACGTTAACTAGATACTTCCGCAATCGTTAAAATCTTGCGATCGTATAATTTTTATTGCAAACGTGTTCGTATAATATCTTTACAAAGTCTTAAATAAAATAACTTTTTACAAATGAAATTATATATTTTCTAGACAAATAATAAACCAAACCAACCAACAAGTATCTTGTGTATTTAACGTGTTGAAGAGATATTTTAGAGGAATAATGATGAAATAAAAAGTTGTAAACAGACACAAATGTTCTTATTAATCCGATCGAGCGAGTTTTTAATTCAGATAAAGTAATTCTTTGTGAAAGACGTAGGTATATAGAGTCTATATCCAATTGTAGAAAGTGTTTTTGTACTAAGGCATTCAAAATAAAATTTCTCCTAAGTTTTTTTTTATTGCTAGTGGAGTAGAGCAACAATTTTTATTCAGTGGTACCACGAGGAAAGAGTATTTTTTTTTCGTACCACTCGTGGAATAAGTTGGTCGTACTATGTGCGAGGAACAAGGGAATTTTTCTCATAATTAAAACCATTGACTTTCCAGAAAATTAAATAATTTTAAACGTAATTTTATGAAATAACTTCAGTCTGCAGGGGAGAAAAATTATAACCAACAAATTAGGTATTCGACAAAAAATTTCATTATGGCAAAAAACAGTCGAAGATGTGAAAGTACTAATGTTGAAAAATATATAAAAAACATGTACGCTCAGTCACTCAATACCCCAACTAGCAACGAATGAGCGAACATATACTCTTCACGCGTACGCGCTTAAGTCTCACCATCGAAGCTTTGTAGTACAGCTTCAGCATCCCCTAACGCGCAGTTCTGTTTCAGCGCAACCGGTTGGGCGCGCGGGCGGTGGCGGCGTCGCGTGGCCTGCGCCCGCGACTGCAAGCGCTCGCCCCCGCCGAGCGACCATGCGCTCACGCGCCGCAGTCCCAGCCCGCCGCGCCGACCGACCGCGCGCATCATGCTCAACATGAAACTAAAGGAGCGCCTGGCGCTTGCAATCAGCGCATTCCTCGTCCTCTTTACACTCATGCTCATCGTTGACCTCCAGATGGACTATGGCATCTCCGGCCACAGGACCCCCTTGCACGGCCGAGTGAAGATCGGCGACGATGTTGACAAGGGTGGATCCGCGTACATTGAGTTTCGGAAGCGGTTCCTCCAGAAAAGGTGAGGTGATGTGATTTACAGTGTGTTTTAGTGAAGTGTGTGCAAAATATTGGTAAGTCGAGATATGTATTTTTATTTACGAATATTTTGTTAGAAATAAACACGGTATTGTTTACCAGGCCAATTAAACGGTCTACAATATTGGCATTATCAACGCAATGTCAAAGATTATTTCTTTATATACATTTGATACATTCAAATTCCTTGTATCTTATCGAATGTGATGTGATAAAAATAAATGTATTAGTGGATCATCGTTCGCTAAACCAACTAAAACTTTTATCTACATAATGATAATACGAAGAATTTACTGTTAGTATTTTATTGTTGCTTTTTTTTCTATTTAGTTATAAATTTAAGTCACAACATAATAATATGATAATTTGATGACCTCAGCGGTCAATGCAAAATTCTAAGGTCACATATTAAATGAGTTAGAAAACAAATTGATTTAATTTAGCTCCTTGAATTGTGTTTGCCACAAGTAACAGTACCTTTAGGCAATGTTATCTGTTCGTAAATGAGCCGTTATCGTTTGTTTACCAATTTGACAGCGTCTCAGCTGATAACGCTCTCTTAAATCATATTGGTTTGTTCCTCATAACTAGTAAGATCTTATTGAAGAACACATTTTGATCAACTATTAGATGAAACAAAAGATAAATACTAGATTTTTAAAGCAGTAGCAATTCTTACCATAAGTTTTGAAGTACAGTGGAAAAAATTCCACCAGGGTAGAACCCTTTCGCTGCAAATTTAGACATTCTGTGAAATTGGTTCTTGCACTTGTACGCGAGACAGTTTCTCGATTGTACCTACCTACACTAATACGTGTCTACTGGATAATATGCGGCAAATACTCAATATTATGCTGCCGTGGTAGCCTGGTGGTTGGATATCGCTTCTCAAACAGAGGATCGTGGATTCAAAGTCGTTCACTTCAGAGTTTTTGGAATGTTGATGTGATTTGCCTGAAAAGAGACCTCTCTATTGTGGCGTCTTTTTCACTTTATAAAGTTACGACCATATCTGCTTCAAATTTCATAGGCCAAGCTATTAGGCTACCAAGACTATTGTAATAATGCGTTTATTCTCGCTAAATTACACTGAAACTCAAAAGTCTACGCGAAAGGTTCACAAACTAGCCATGAAGCGCATTAAGATGTTCATAGAACTGGTCGCATCAGAAACCCAAAACATACGTTTCAAACGCGAGTGCCATAATCACTAAGCTTAAAGGATGGACCCAAATCGCTACCCATTAGGTTCGGTGGGATGGCATTGAAGTACAGGTCTATCGAAAGGTATATGCCGGACGACTTAGACTTAGACGAATACTACATATGTAGAGTGACAGGAGCATACTTTTATCTAACATGGACTTAGCGCAAAGTAGGGGGTCCTTTACCCAGTATGATATGTAATAGCCTCATATCCAACCCCAAGAAAGCAACTTTGAAAATATTTACATTTAGCGCGTGAGTGACTCAGTGCGCCACCGGCGCGCAAAAAAGGGAAGTAGGCAGGGAGCGGCAAAATATTAAAAAATAATAAAAAAATACTAAATGTAAATAATTTCAAAATTTCTTTCTTGGGGTTAGATATGAGGCTATTACATATCATTATAGGTATATTTTACAAATAATGATTCAACCGTATCATATCTGGAGGGGCCCAAACTTGGTATGTTTTGAAAATGATTTTTATTTTAATTTAAAACAAGTACTGAAATATAATGATGTGATATATTTTTAGAATCGGCTTAGTAAGCCATTTTAATAGATACCACACACGATAGGTTTCATAACAAAAAAAAAACCCATACAAAAAAGATTACATCATAACTCCTTTCCTTTTTTTTTTTTTCGTGCTACGGGTCAAATTGATTCGTATGGCCTAAAGATCAATCGTTCCGATTTCCATGCTTTTAACACCATGTGCAGCATTTTTTGGTGTACCGCTAGCACTATTAGTCGTGACAGTGAGTGATACAAACGACATTGACATTGGAAATCAGCATCACTAACAGCTTACAACACAACTAAAATAAAAACCGCCCAAGAGCGTGTCGTACACGCCCAGGATAGGGTTCCGTAGCCTACAATACTGTATTTTTTCAAATTTTTCACACAACAATTTAGATTTTAGAGGGGGCGGGAAGATCGATTTCAATGAAAATTTGCACTTTAAAGTTGAACATCTCGCAAACAGATCACTGAATAGAAAAATTGACTTAGCAACCCCCTATGGTTTTAAAAGACCTATCCAAGGATACTCGTACCCCACAGTATAGGGTTAGTCGAGAAAAAAAAATCACCCCCACTTTATGTCTATGGGAGGTACCATAAAAAAAATTTTTTTACTCTTTTTTATTGTACCACTTTGTCGGCGTGACTGATATGTATATTCATGTCAAATTACAGCTTTCTAGTACTAACGGTCTCTGAGCTTACCCGCGGACAGACAGACAGACGGACAGACATGGCGAAACTATAAGGGTTCCTAGTTGACTACGGGACCCTAAAAACTGTTCCAATACTATAAATTTCGCTCTCTATGCTGTTTGGTTTCTTCAAATTAATTAGTACCTTCGAGTACAACTTGGCATATCTCTCTTTAACTAACTTTATGTCACTAATTAAGAGTACACCAAAATATGCCCCAAGAAATGTTTGGTTTACGAAGATAATAGTTACCTTCGGCATGTTTTGGATTTATCAGTGATAGCCATAATCAATACCTTTATCTTTATCAGCGAGAGTTTGTCAAACATTGCAAACAGAAGTTATCACAAAGTGATGCAAGTAGGTATACATATGAAACTTGATTTGGCTAAATTCCTAGCGGACGATGGGTGCCAACTCAAACAAAATCCCGAACTTTATTATAGTTCAGAGCAGAGCCTTTGTTTCTCCTCCAACCTTTGATTAAATGCTGATTGCAAAAGCATTATTAATATTATAATGTTTATTTTTATTATAATACTGGCTTTTGCCCGCGATTTCATTTACCCAGTATTTGTTTTAGTGATCCCACCAGAATTATGTAATTTTCGCTGATAGAAACTACCTATCTTATGTCCTTTCCAGTCCCTCGGACTATCTCCAGACCAAATTTCATCTAAATGGTTTAGCGGTTTAAGCATGAAGAGGCAACAGGCAGACAGGCGGACACACAGACGACAAAGTTACTTTCACATTGTTTTTCAATTTTAGTGAATATTAGAACCTTGTGCAAGGACCGTCCGGATCGCTACCACTATACTCGCTAATCCTGCCGCCAAGCAGCAGTGCTTGCGCTGCTATGTCCTGCTTGGAGAGTCAGACAGCTAGTGAGATTACTGGAATTTCGCTATCAAGACTGGCAACGGATCTTCAATCCTTGGAATTCGCGGGTAGCCATCGTAGTAGTCAGGAGCTAACTTACTGTTATGTTATGTTGTTAAACATGCGTGTATTGTTATGAAATAATGGGGCAAATGACCAACACCCTCAGATGGATAACCTAGTCGTTTGTATTATTCTACTCATATTGAATAACTTATTCGCGTCTAGTAAAGACAACTGGAGACCAGAAGGCAGCGTTTGAGCCTGGCTATTTAACGCGGAAACGCTGCCTGTCTCCTGGAACTATGCCGTCGACTGACATTTTTAAAGATATGTTTGTTTGTTAACCATTTATAAGGCCCCATTTATTGGAGCATACTACCACAGAGTCAAAAGCAGCTATCGAATACATACCTGACAAAGGATATTTTTAAAGCTAGTCGTATTTTCAATAATTACAATGGAAATTGTGACGTATTATGAAAGCAATAAGGTTCAGTTTCCAACTCAATGCAAGTGGTTGCTAAATCGCCTCTGCCTTATTAAGGCTTAATTAGTTGTTATAAAGTCTACAATTGAGATATACTCTATTCGGAAGTATTGTAGAGTTATACAAACTACTCTACAATTGAGTTAAACAAACGACAAAGTTAGCCACCTGATGATAAGTAGGTCGTTTGCCTCATCTTTCATAGAATAATACGTATGTTTCTCAAAAATGAAGATTGCAGCGAAAAAATATGAGTTCTACACTACCTACTACACCGAAGAACGAATAATTTTTCAGTTATTTACGTGTTACGTTGTTTTGAAAAGTACGACGTGTTTCTTTGGATTTTACAATTGTATTCTATAAATTATGATGAATGCCAAAACGAAGAATAATGACTAGAAAATTACTTGTATTTTAGTCGAATACTGCGGTCCGGGGCCGTATACGGCTCGTCCAGCTTCTATGAGTGTCATACAAATTACGTTTTTAATTAATTTATTTATTTATATATTGCATACATGTCACATAAGCTCTTAAAGTTAACATGAACCCTGGTAGGGTATAGCATTTGTTGTTATAATTGTTATTATCTGTTTACTATTTTAAAATCTTTTATTTTACAAATTTAAATATGTATTGTGACTTTTATGCTGTTGACAATAATTTTTGTGGCCCGATCTACAACACATTCATGGCCCATACAGAAGAAAGGTTCACTATGGTTGCCTTATACCTTTTTGGTACAGTCCGATAAATTTGCTAATCGAAGGAACACTGCGCAGGGAAATCAGGAATTTGCACAAAAACTAAAAACTAATTCAATTTCATTCGGAATGAGGGCACGACTGCATTGTGCAGGCAGCACTGGGACTCGCACCCAATATCCATATCCAATATTAGACTATGTACCTACTTTGCATTCTCCTTGTGGTAGGATATGACAATATATTTCTATATGGCTTTAGAGCTGATCCCGTGACATTGAGCGCGTGTAGAGTTTTTATTTTGTTTTTATTAATGGCTTGTTATGTCTAAGTTCAACTATAATATCATTTTTATAGCTAAGAATAAAAAACAAACAATTTACTCTGGGATAGTATTTAAAAAAACCGGCCAAGAGCGTGTCGGACACGCCCAAGATAGGGTTCCGTAGCCATTAACAAGTGTAAGTCACAGCAATTACTACAGTCTTAAAATTGATTACCAAAAAAAGAGCGTATCTTCACAGCACTTACGTCCTTTTGTTGAGAAGCGCAGTTTTTCGGCAATAACTTAAAAATGGTATATCCGATCATGTTGAAACAAATTTTCGTTGAAAGTATTTATTAAGCGTTACCTTTCCCTAATTTTGCATATTTTTTGGACAAACGGTTTACAAGATAGAGGGGGGAGGGGGCACAATTTTTGCTACTATTTCCGGAAATCTTCACTTAATAAAAAAAGTTTTTGAGAAACCTTACTATCTTTTAATAAAAAAAGTTATTTGTTTTTTCAACTGTTACGTGTATAAAACTAAATAGCGGCTTTGACAAGACATCTGTACTCCAAATTTCATTGATATACATCTTGTAGTTTTGGAGTAAAATGCCTGTGACATACGGACGGACGGACAGACAGACAGACAGACAGACGGTTTTGACGAAACTATAAGGGTTCTGTTTTTGCCATTTTGGCTCCGGAACCCTAAAAAAAGGTTTGTCCCAAACGGGAAGTATTTGTATTCCTTGCTAGAGACAAAAGAAGATTTTTTAAATCAGGTCATTAATAACGGAGTTCTGAAATCCTCGCAATGAAAAATAATTCAACTTGCATGTTTAGACCCGCAAGAAAATTGGCCTATGTTCATGTTGCAATATATTCGGCGCTCGATTGACCACATCAGAAACCATTCGCTTTACGGCCTCGCAATGTAATTCAACTTGCATGATTTTTCTTGCAGGTCTAAACAGGGGTTAACATAGAGTTATGCTTGAAAACTGAGAACCTCCACACTATTCGGGTTCAGAATCTCTCTTACCTGGTTTACTTTCATATGCAAATAGGGAAGATCCGGAATTGACATAGTATAATACATTACATAAAAACCATTCGCAGACGCAAACAAATAATGTCAACAAAGAATTGTACGGGATTGTGCTATTGTTTTTTACAAGCTTTTATTTAGTTTCACCTGTCCCGTTGTCTGTCTGTCTGTAATCAAATCTTGTAAGTTAAATTCGATCAACTTCCAGTAGTTGGATTGACTTGAAATTTGGTATACTTATGTAAATTGCGTGACGATACAATAATCTGATAGTGGCATCCTGGTAGTCCGGCCAGGAACGTCTCCACAGGACGGAACTCTTCAACGGTTAATGGCATCGACTTGAAATTTGTTATGCAAATGTAGTTTGGGTGACAATAAAGTACAGTCAACAAAAAGTACAGTCAGCAAAAATAGCTTGTATTAAAAATGAAATTTTTACCAAAAACTTTTTCTCTATAATTACGAATCTTATACTATCTCCATTATGCTTTAAGCTGGAGATCTTGCGCCGTGTGAACTGTCGAACTGAACCGTACAACAACACGTATTACCTATCTAGAAAACTAGAAAAAACGCATGAGAAAATGCGTTTTGCACCATGTGCTATAAAACTCTAAAAGAAAGATAAGATATTTCATTATTTGGCAGTGATAATCACATGCATTAATGCATGGAAAACAATCAGGATAAAGAGCGGGGTGTTTTAATTTAACTGCTGAGTGTGCAGTAACTAGGGGTTTGAATTCCTTATAAGAAAGTCTTTCTTGCAAAAAAGATTTTACAGATAAATAATAACAGATTAATTGAGATTCGGAAATGCAGTTAACTTGTTTTATGTATAAACTGCAACGAATAATTAAAATTGCAAGGCATATTCAATTATGTTGACACAAAATCACAAGATTAAATGATTTTAGTTTCATAGAATAAACGTAATCAGTCCTGAACTAATGAGTTTTTACATTACGTTAGAAGAGTTTCTCTTATTCCAACTAATCAATCATCGAAAGCACATCTCTTTCTAAACACATAAGTACTTACTTCTTTATATGAATCTTCACATAATTGGATCGTTTGAAGTTGAGTGTATAAGTTAAAACAAAAACAAAAAAATGAGCTACGTGTAGTTTTAAACCTAACCGATGCTTTTAAATACACTGACGCGATTAGTGTTGGTTGCCTGCCTATACAATATGAATGAGGTTATAATTATGTCAAATGGCTCAAATTACCGCTCACACGAGTGGACGTCAGTAATTTCCCCAGCATCCAGCAGTGAATATAGAATTTCTAAGTGTGGTTTGGTTGCCCACCCCATTGTTGGCCTGTCTTGATTGTACGCACATTGTTTGGCAAAAAATACCATTGAGTGGCGGACTCATATTTCGTTTGTTTTACATATTTGCGCAGCCGAGACGATGACAAATTAATTAATGCATTGTTCTTCGACAAAAGCTATCACTGCCATTATAATGGAAAGTGTAAGCTATTCAATGTAGTCTTTATTTTAGCAGAATTTACGTAAGTGCTTTTATACAGTTGACATGTTTTACTAAAAACATTGAACCCAGCAACGAAGCGTCGAAAAATTAGTAATGACCGCGATAGTCTAAAATTTGGTGAATACTATGTTATTCCTACGCTCAAGCATTGTTTTCGTATAGGTACGTCACATTACAATTAGGTCATAAAAGAGTAAAAATTTTATCTACTTTAAGAACATCAAAACTATTCACCTATTTACTTTGCAAAAGTAATCGTTTAGTCATTCATACTCTTCAAACAGTAGAGTTTATCTAAATAAGTGTAGTTCATCACTGCAGGAAATGTGTTAAATCTCTGATTTGACAAGATATGTTATTATTTAAGATAGAGTCATCGTGGAAGGTATGTCGGTGATAACAGATTCGTCATGTAAAAAAAATATACGTTTAGCCGCTACGTAGGTCACGTTGTTTCTTTCATCTCATGCCATAAACAAACAGTAAACGGACGTTTGGTTTTTTTCTTTACAACTTTTTTAAACCTTCGTAAATCTGTATTGTAGTAGTTCCTGACTGACATTTGTTTTCATTTCATGCTCACCTGAAGCTGGATAATCTTTGTAAAAACGATAGCCCTCATTTAAATGGGCCTCTATTTTGGTATCCATATACACAACATTTTCTAAATACAAAAATGACACTTTGGTACGTATTTAAATATAAATCGCACGACAATTTGATTTCGAGCGACTTAAGAATAAGGACTTTACTGATTTGTCTTTGTCTTGGAAAAAACATTCGTGACAGAGATTTGTCTTGCCGCCATTACTGTTGTCATTTTGTTTTTTTTTTCGCTCTATTGTTGTTTAAAGTTGATAAAAAATAATTTCTTTATCTGTTTTAATTTATTTATTAAATACATTAGTTTAACACCTATGGATTTTTTACTGGTAGAACAAGTCAGTAATGCAATGCGGTCATTTGCCATCGGTTTCTGAACGCATCTTAGAGTACATAGTTATAATTATGTGTGTAGAAAAAATATTGTATGCAAAACACTCATTTCATAAAACCTTACTCGTGTTTTAAGGACCCCTTTTACGTAACAGTTGCATAAACTACTATTCGGATCTATGTATATCTCCAGAACGAAGTCACTGTGCACCTTCACAATTAAACTGACTTAATTCAAAACTTCATACAAAGTTTATTAACTATTGAAATATTTAAGAATATTTCGATTGAGCCAGTTTAATTCTAAAGGTGCGATTAATTGCTGTACCGCCCACTTAAATGTTCAAATAACAATATTCAAGAGCACTAAATTCACTTTGTGTAAAATTAATATTTTTTTATGCCCACTAGCTTATCCAAATGTCTGTCGTTAAGTATATCAAATAACCAGAGGGCGGAATTTTCATGGAATTTTTGACCTGTCATAGTGACTTCTCACTTATCGACTTCCGATATATATTACATTCGATACACAACATAGGCAAGTACTAAAGAAGATTAAAAGTAGAGGTAAACAATAGGCGGCCTTAAGTTAAGGAGCGATCTCTTCCAATTAACTTTCGAGCAGTTGAAAATGTGAAATAGACATGAACAATGAATGGATAACAATTTCTAATTTAAATTGTAAGTTGAAATTCTTCTATTGTAATGTTAACAAGTGTTCTATTAATGTCTCTATAAAAAAAATAGATGATTTGTTTTTTCATATTTTCCGTTTTTAAACTACTTCTTTTACAGTCAAATATCCATTTGTATGCGGAAAAAGAACGATCTACATAACATGATAAGAATATTTACGGCTATCATATTTAAAGTCTAATATATCGACATCATTTAGGTACAGTCGATAAATGAGAAGTCACTATGACAGGTCAAAAAATGCCATGAAAATTTCGCTCTCTGCAAATAACTAGTAGGTATACCCACGCGCGCTGAACGGGTATAAAGCTACATGTTGACGTTCAAATCGGCTCGAACAAACACTTCGACCCACCTCCGACCCAGCTAATGTTGTTATTGAAAATGAAAATGAAAAGTACCCCAGCCCTTTCATCGCCCCTGAGAGCTAAGAGCAAGCAATTACAAATCACTTCGGTGGCCTGTTATTGTTAGAGCTTCAAAAACTTTTATGAAACCCTAATGAAGGGCGACACAGCAGAGAGCCATGGCATATATTAGGTATATATTTAATATTAGTGACAAATGTACGATTGTTAATTAGGTATGATTATGATTAATTATATAGGTAGTAGTTTTCCTGTAAACTTACTTCACTTGATTGACACTTAAAATAAAGCAATTGTATTTTAACTATACCTACCTAATAATTTTAACGTGACACAACTAATCCAATTTTATTAACGGAATGACTTCAAGATAACGAGAAAACTCCTAAATTGGACATTCTAATTTTACACATGTGCAAGTTTCTAGTTAGTATATGTTGTCTAGATCAAGTTGCTGTTGTGCAAGCTGCAACTTGATTAATAATACTTTTTTTTAAGATAAATAATTAAGCAACTTCATCTAGCTGTACTCCTACGCAAATCAAGCATGTCTACTGGTGTTACAAAACACAGAACAAATCAGAGACTGGTATTTAATAAAATAAAACGAATGTGACCTGCTAATAATAAAAATAGTATAAGCCGGAAATTAGCCACAATCCCATCCCACTAATATTATAAATGCGTAAGTTTGTAAGTCTGTTTGTTACTTCATCACGTCTGAACCGCTGATTTATATGAAATACGGTATACAGATAGTTTGAATTGAGTCCCGGGGAAGGACATAGGATAGTTTTTATCCCGGAAAATTGCATAGTTTCCGCGGGATGGTGAAAACCGAGTTCTACGCGGACGGAGTCGCGGGTAACGGTTAGTTCCATACATATGCTCATAGAACACCTCAACGCTTTCTTCCGGAGCTTTCTTCTGCAGTCATGCACTTGCGTGGCTTTGAAAAGCCATCATTCTACTACGTAAGAGGCATTTGAACTTTTCTAGCAGCATCGGACATACATTATAAAGAATAAGTTTTGAAAATATTTTTGAATTGACCCAATAAGGTATATATCCTTGGTCTATTGAAGCAATCGCTCGCAAATCTTGCACTGTTAGTTTGTTTTTCTCTCCTATGTCCATCTCTGGGTCTTGAACTATCTCCACACCAAATTTTATCACGTCTGGCTGAGTACTGCGTGAAAGCGTAACAACGAGTAAACAACTAAACATACTCACTTTTACATTTACAATATTAGTAAATAGTTACTAGCTACTTACACATGCAAACAGAAGGATTCATAAAACATAAATTATTAGAAAAAAGGTTGTATTTGTGGCACAATCATCTCCTTAAAAATGTAAACTCTACAGGAGCGAAAACTGTAACTGTTGATTTTTCGTTTTTACCTGCCTGTAGTGATGTTGCTTGCTTTGTCCCACCCCACAGCAATGGCAGCAACGGTTCCCGAGAATATGAGCCAAGTGAGACGAGTGGCAGCGCAGACGCCGAGCCCCGCACTCCCGCACCGCCCGTCGACAAGTACGAAGACCTACAGAAGATACTTCACGACCAACTGCTCGGGAACATCCGCTACCACACTGTTATAGTCGCACCCCATAGGGACCTGAACGTGCTGCGACCAGAAAACCCGACCATAGGGGAGATGGAGGACTTGGAGTCCAGGTGAGTGCCTAATCGAACTTAAAGTTGTAACGTAGCATCTTGGAAGTAAGATTTGCCAATTCGATCTTCCATTTGCTTCAGAACAATTTACATCTATTGAATGTCAATAAAAACTATGAAATTTAATAAAATAAAGCTAAAAAACCACAATAATAAAACACACAAATAAAACCCACATTAAACACCATCAGATTCAAAGTCAAAATACCATATACGGGACTTATCACGCTATTTTTACACAAGTGTCTACTCGTGGCCACGGCAACTGTAACGTTGCCGAAACGTCGAGGTAAATATTACTCGTGTCAAAATAGCGTGATAAGTCCCGTATATGGTATTTTGACTATGAGTGAGAATCACAAAAGTTTAAAACGTTACATCAGATTCAAGCTTAAAATTGCTAACAAAACTACATAAATATAATAACCAAGACAAACATAATTAATAATTAAATTCAAGTCTGGAAATAGCCCGATTTATCGCGATCTTGTCGGAAAATCTTTAACAACATTGAGAAAATTTAATTAAAATAATTTCAATTGCACTAACTCGTAACACTGATGATAATGTACGAGTAGGTACGTATTGACCAATGAGAAGCAGCATTAAGGTCTTTTGATTGGTTACTAAGATCAGTTGCCGCAATTTTACGCGAGTTGTGTTGTGAATTTACTGATTGAGCCCGTTTATTAGGCACTTGTCCTAATTATTTTAGCAATACAGCTAGAGGTTTGCGACGCGACTACTCGTATAGTTGTTTTATGTACCTATATATTGCGAATTTATACTTTATTTACTTCAATAAAAATTATAATTGAAACGACTGTTTATTTGCACACTTGTCCTAATTTAATATGAATGTGTAGTTAGTTAAAACGTATTAAGATATCGTCAATGAATTAAATGTAATTTTCTGTTTATGTA
The DNA here is from genome assembly GCF_025370935.1 of Choristoneura fumiferana. NCBI lineage: Eukaryota > Metazoa > Arthropoda > Insecta > Lepidoptera > Tortricidae > Choristoneura > Choristoneura fumiferana. The sequence goes on along the minus strand of NC_133477.1, from coordinate 14,664,987 downwards.
TGGATTTTCTAAAGCATTGCTAAGGGAATCAGTCGTGTCTAACGTTTTGTCTAGCCTAACCAACCATAGCAACTAAAGATATCTTATCACTGATTAGTTTTACTGAATATATAAAATTTTCTACATAATAAGTTAACCTCTGATATTAGTATATACACACACAAACATCACGCCGGTAAGTATTCCCAAATGGGGTAGGCAGAGCACACGAAACATTATCGCTTTGGAGCCACTTTTAGCAATTTTAGGTTTAAAGTTTGACAAAAACGGTTCATAGTGACAGGTGCTAGCCTGTCGCCTACACATCCCCCCTGTCGCCTATTGCCTGTATATTGATAACTTTATTTAATTTCCTAGCAAAGTACTATACTATAAAGATATTACACTAGTAGTAGTACTATATACTATAAAGATTTTTTGTTACGCTTTATCTCTACCTAAAACTCTTATCGTTGGTTCTAGCTCCAATAAAATTGATACTCCAACCAAAGGAATGCGTTAACGTCGCTTGTAAAATCAAAAGAATATTAACTCCAAAGTAAATACGTAATAACAGGAACGTTTAGCTTAATATTGTGTCCGTTAAGAAATATTAATTAAAATTGTTCCGCGAAAAACGACGTTAAAAGGACATTACAAGGAAAATTCTCCCAAGTTGCCGACAGCTGACATCCACAAGTACGATTTATGTAGCGCTCTCCAAGTCTCCAAATTAAATTGTTGGTTACTTCGCTCCTATTGCTGCAATTAAACTTTAATAACACGAATATCGCGGAGGACGGTCCTCGTTGAACACAGCCTCTAGCAGGAAACGACGCTGATGCCCCATTTGCGTGTCTGAAATAACCGCCGCGACCAGCGTAGAAGTAACGTGTACGCTACACCTACGCCAACCATGATTTATGGTTTGTCGATTACGTCAACCCAATTATTTTGGGATATGTGACTTGACCTTTCAAGCTTGCAATCGCATGGTTACATTCCCCATTACATGTCAGCAATGTTTGCTGTTTGTTGTTTATGAGTTTTTTTATAGAGCACATTTATCTAAATAAATCAAGAGTTTCATTCATGGGCAATGCCCTGCCTGTAGCGCTGAAGTATGCATTAAAATCAAACAGGTTGGTCGCGGCCGGCCTCGGGTAGCTCACTCGGGTAATTTCACTAAAGTAAATATTAAGCCAAATCTCATAGGAGCGTAGTGAAAAGAATGAAAAGAATACTACATGTCGCTCCCTGTATGAAATATTTTCCTAAATCTAAAAATAAACTCTAAATATAAAAATGGGCTCATACCATACTTCGGCGACATGCCGATTCTATAAGGATCAAACAACACGACCTTTCTTTATCTTGCGAGGCAAATTTGGTAACCTCTGGTAGAAATCTTATTTAAAATCCAGTTACAAGACCCGCCGCGATAGGCGCGGGTCTCGGACAATAAAACTAAATGGAATGAATGCATGATGGCTGCCTGAAACGCTGCTCGCGATATGAGGGCCTCTTATGCCCAAAATTTCATGTCTCATATAAGAAAGGGTCGGCTTGATACTGATTAATTTCGTACATTCTTTCGGAAATTGCTAGCTTATCCTTCGAAACGAGGAGTGCATTATTGCTTGATACCTATCTACTCGTACATGTAATGAAAATGTGTCTATTTTTGTAAAGCTAGACCGCTCGTGTGTTATTCTAATTGATCCAACAGCATTGGTCATTTAGTATTCCTTACGTCCATGTGTCCGCATTCGGAACAATCGGGCTTTTAGAATTCCCACCTGATGCCAGCACAATTCGCACCAAAAAGAGAGTCAATAAATTTTAGAGTAGCTGGCGGCTTGATTTCTAAATGCAGGTTATCGGAGCATACCACAAATCGAGAACGCTACACGTAGACTCCTTAGTATTCAGCGGTCGGCGCGGCGTCGCCTGGAGTCTCGCACCTACCGCTAGCAGGCGAATCACGTCCACTTATGTGTTCCACGCAGCCAAAACCAACGCCGCCGTCGGAAAATCTTCCATGTAAATCTCGACATTAACGGCCAGGTTTACCAACATGCCTATACTGCAAAGTAGCCGCGAACGCAGTGTTTTCTCAATAAGCCCATTTGCATTTCGTTCCGATTTCGTTGATCGATTTCACCTTTGTTTATACCAAGACGTTTGATAATCGTGATAAAGGATGTCATCGATAATGGAATAACCTTAACAAATCCGTCGTTTTCAGCTTCATGGTATAAATTGTAGCGAGATAAATCATGTGAATCGATTCGACTGGCCACATGTGTTTTATTTAGTCATTTTCGTTTATTCAAGATATGATAATTAATAGTATATACCTACGAATTCTATACCTACAATACAAATGGAATCACAATCGAAGCGTTCATTGCTAGCAGTTACGTTTCTTGATAACTATTATTAGTAGGTCTATACAGCTACTGATGAATGAAAACCGTGGGCACAGTTACCAGTTTTCGGTTATTTTTACCACCACAGGTATTATTAATGTTATAACATTTGGCAGTTAAAGCATTGTTATCCGGAAGCTCTAGTTTGGTAGCCCGAGTCATCAACCTTTAGTTTTGTCACTGTGACTCATTGGTGTTCTTGTTGCAGTATAAACGCATCTCACTTGGAGAAGTTTCATCTCAACATAGCTCAGCATGAACTATACGAAGAAGGGGAGCCGCTCGTGGATAAGATCCTCAAGGATATGATTACTCTGCCTATCTTACATGTTGGTAAGTAATATAACTCATCGCTAATGATCTTTAATCAACCTTTGCAATCCATAACACTCAAATCTCATTATAAATCATATTTTACTGCTTCAACTGTAACTTTGTTCATGTGAGATAGTTGAAGAAAAATTGCAATGTTAATATGACATTTGTTCCGCGATCATACCACACCGCCATGGCACCTTCCCCTGCTATAACCTATAATCCCTCCTTGCCATGGGATGAATGATATGACGTTATAACATAAATCCGCCATCACTTCTCAGTACAGGAGCATCTAAAAAATATGTGATCATGTCTACCTATTCGGTCAATCGTGCTAGAGTATTGTCAGATACTTTTGAGCACCTAGACCGATATGATGTACTTATTCAATTTAACTTTAGCTATACTGATTTCCATTTAATGCTGGCTGAGTGCAGTCTATAGAGGCATAGGTTATAGCATAGCAGGGCGTGGACGCACCGTCACATCAATCGCTATTTGCCGTGCCCTTTGCGCGCCACTTTTACGATCGAAGCTATTAACAGTACCATTTTCCATAATAATATCATCATACTTTCTTTTCAGATTGCCACTCTCAATAACAAGAGCGCTTAAATTTGTCTTTATATAACAATTTGGATGCTTTGAATCATATATAGGTACCTATTGCTCTTGTTGAAGAGGCTCGCTACCTCGATACATAATTTTACGTTTATATTTATTAAATAGCAAACACAAGAAAAAAGAATTAGCGAAATCGGTCCAGCCGTTCACGCGTGATGCCGTGACCAAGGGAAATAGGGATTCATTTTTATATATTAAAAGATTTTGACCCACTTAAATTTTTGGATTGATTTTAAATTAGAACAAGTATGAAACTAGCAGATAGCTTGAGCAAAAAACGCATATGACAAAATTATTTTTCTTAGGATAAAAATAATATTTTTATTTAACTGTAGGTACTTACAAATGATTTAGTAATGGTTTGGTTCAGGTGTTAGGTACTTTACGAAGGTCAACTACAAACCTTTACCTGGCTACTCCATTACCCCAACAGCGTTTTGTATCTTGAGAAAAAGTTTGTAGTTCATTGGCTGATTATATGCTTAATTTTGTATTATGTAAGTAATAAATCATGCAGATGAAGTCCTTTATAGATATATACTTAAACTTTGCGTTCTACAGACGTTCCTAATCAAGGATCTTATAGGTACATCTGAAATTAAGCACGTTAATAAGTAGCAGTTTTAATTATGCAAGCTGTAATCGGCCATTGAGTCCAGGGAACCGTACTTCGGATAGATACATATCAACGGTGTCGGTTTTACTTTCGGATACCCGTCCATACCTGCTCATTTTCACTGCTTTATAATTCATTGTTTAACCCGTTTTACTCAATTCATCTTTACTCGTAATTTTCGTTTTTAAATTATCTTATTTAACCTCTTCAGAAAGAAGGTTATTTCTAAGTAGAAATTGATAGTCATTTGCGAAAGAAAAACCGTTAGGACCCCAATTCATTTCTAATTTAATTTTTATATTTGTTGCTGTAGCGGCAATAAATATACATAATTTATATATACTCGTACATTTCAGCTGTTTATCTCAGATAGACTATCTGTTACAGTTCTCGAAATACAGCCTGTGACAGAAAGACATACAGACAAACGGACAACGAAGAGACAGTAATAGGATTCTGTTTGTTCTCGTTCGGGTACGGAACGCTAAAACAGACTTGGGTACAGTAGTAGGCCCTAAACTAAACTAATCAGTCAACTAAATAAACTTAAACCCAAATATCGTAGTATCCGAAGTATCGTAGACTTACTTTCGGCTTTTTAAGTTTATTTAGTTGACATACATGATGGCGCAAGTCCAATTGGTGACTTAGCTTATTAATTAGTTAATAATTCAACGTTATAAGAACAAAGCTCGGCTCCTTGGTCCACGGGTGTAAGCTGGAGCGGTATGTATATTAAATGAAATCGGATTTGCAATCAGCTGTGGGGTTAGCGGTCCGACGGACAATAGTGCCACAACAATCTCGCCCTTTACTTCAAATTGGACTTAAATATTTAAACCAGTTAATTGGATTTCATTGTTGGAGAGACTTTATTTCATAGTTCATCGTTTATTTTCGGTAGCAAGTAGAATCCCTTTGAATTTCGGCAATTGATGATTAACCTTAAATACATTGAGAGCTGTATTTAAATTCAAAGTTGTTTAAATTTGTATTAATTAAGTATTGATATCTTTGACAGAGCAAAAGGAAGGAGGGACGCAGTTGAAGCTCATTATAGACTACCCTAACGGTATTCAAGCGCTCTTCAAACCAATGAGGTGGGTCGATTGATTTACGCTTAGTGGCATAATACCTTTACGTCCAGTCTGAGCCATTACTCACGTGGTATTCGGTAAACAAGTTCCTGTGGAGAGGTATAGTTTCGAGTAGTGCCTGGCCCGAGTCGGGCGACTTGCAGAAAGTTTTCCTCCAAGTTCTTCCCCACACTGAGAAGGTGACAGAGCCGTTCGAGTGTTGTGCGTCGGTTCCATTCAGAAAACTTCCAAGCACTTCTTTCACGCGATCGGCTTAGCGGCTTGTCTACCAAGTTTTACTCCACAAGTACTATTAAACTACAAGCGCTCCCAACACGAGTTTACCCGCAGTTCTGCTACGTACTTACATGCCATTGTTAGAATCACAAAAGGCTCCTCTAGTGAGTTTTCTTTTTCATAAATACATAACTTTGAATTTATCGAATGTATTATACGTATCATGTCATTTCTTACATAATATATGAGGTTAAGAAAGGCCACAGAGAACAATTTTCGCTGCGACAAACAAAGCAAAAGGAATATCCAAAAATCTTCTCTAGGGGATAGCGCTAAACTCCTAGAGGAGTTGCATATCGCGTGTCAGCCCTTTCAGAACTTTATTTTGTTACCATATTCTCTTTGCAAAAATTGGGAATTGAAACAAAATCGAGAGAGACGTCCGAAAGAAATAAGTGGTCCAGGAATAGGTACAGATGTCGATGGATAAGATTTTTCCGTATGTAACTCTCGGGTTACTTTTCTAACGGACGTAGTAGCTTTACTAGGTAAATTATTGACTCGAGGGGATACCCCGACGACATATCAAGAGGCCTTAGAGGCTGTCCTACAATTCACTCGGGGGCGATAGATTACGCGACAGTCGATAGTAACCCCTTCTGTCCGGTATTTTTATTATCTACAAGATTAACATAATCTTTATTTTTTAAACGCATTTCGTAAGCACTAATGAAAATATATTATGTCTCTGTTACAATCGTTTTTTCAAGCAATGATAGCATACAAGAAATATTTCTGTGCAATAAATTTATTTAACTGGATAGGATTCTTACTCGGTCGGACGGGAAGGTTATTCGATACTTCAATTTATGGATTTATTTCCCTCGCTTTCAATTTTTGTCACTTGGTTGATTTTTATGTGAAGTGAATTGTTTTAGCTTCTCAACATCTTTGTAAAAGGAAAATATCCTAGTGTCTTATTTTTACGAATATCAAATAAAGATACTAAATTTACAGGGATAATTATTACAGATCTAAGTATATTCAACTTAATTTTTGAATGTTTCTAAAATTCAAAAGAAGATATACATTTTCGAAACTCCATCCTTTTCGAATTGATTTGGGGCTTTTTACCCGACTGCAAGGAGAGATATGGTTTACTATTTTATTGGAAAGTCTTCATTATTTAAGTTGATAAAATGTGACGAAAATCGAACTTAGTGTCCTAAGCCATAGAGTGTTTTTTTCTCCGACCCAGAATATTAAGCTCAGTACCACGTAATACTAATTCAGATAAATGCCGATTATTGCACTCGTGGTAGCGACCAGAGCCAAGTTCGTGCGTTATCACACCATCGCTTTATCTTGATTGGCTTTGAAGCAAAGAGGGAGGTTTATGTCTCATTTTAATAAAGTTAGTCTAGCAGTGGGGTCACACTGAAAAACTTTTTGCCTTTTTAACATTTCTAACAACAAATTTTTATAATATAAGTAGGTAAAACAATTTAAAATGCACAAATTATAAAAAAGGCAGTAAATTAATTATGAGACTCAATTGAAAATTGAATAAATTCCATTAAAAAAAACTGTTAATTTTTACAGATTTGCGAGGGACGTCCAAACGCTGCCTAATCATTTTTACTTCTCGGACTATGAAAGACACAACGCCGAAATTGCTGCCTTTCATCTCGATAGGTAAGAAAGCTTGTTTTGTCAAACTATCAAGATCATGTGCAATATTTTAAGCATCTCCAGGTATCTTTCAGAGTATTTTTCACTACCGGGTATCACAAACAAAGCAGGTTACACAGGCCTCCTGTCCTGTTACTATCCGTGTTATATTCTTAACACTTACCAACGTAAGTACAAGAATTAACGTGAGCGAGAATGAGATTTGCGCGTAAAAAAATATAATTCTGCTTGCTCCATTTAGTGTTAAACCTATCAGAAAAAGGTAGTTTTAATTCCAATTTCCAGGATACTGGGGTTCCGCCGCACGGTGCCTGTAGCCGGGCGCGTCTTAAATATGACGACAGAAATCTATGACGTCACGGAAGGCGACATCCTGAAGACTTTCTTCGTGTCACCAGCCAACAACTTCTGCTTCCACGGCAAATGCTCGTACTACTGCGACACCGGACACGCAATCTGCGGGAATCCGGACATGCTGGAGGGAAGCTTTGCCGCGTTCCTACCGTCCTCAGATTTAGCTGAGCGAAAGGTGGGTTAGGTTTCAAATTTTTTAACGTGGAGACATCCCTTGATTTCGGTTTGTAGCTACATGACACGCGAAAAATGGACGCTTACGGTAGAAGAACAGTCTTCTAAAATCATCTAAATTTTACACCGTACCTACTTTGACTTCTGGCCTAGTTCATATAATTGTGAATCCAATCCTATATTTTTATCTACAATGAGAGCAGTAACTGAGCGTGTACTATTTCAAAACTAATAACACGCATTAACCGTAAAATAAGAGTAGTTTATGCCTTAGAGTTCGTTAACTACTTCTGTTCTCCACTATAATTTTCTATTCCATCCGCTAGTAATATAGATATATGTACTTAAATACTCGATTTCGTTAGAGCCCACAAGAGGGTTATGTTTTTCAATGTCATTAGGTATAGTCTTACACACAACACTTTTAGGTAAGATTGTTAGTACCTACGAGTAGCATGTTTTGTTTTGATCATTAAAATGCCTTCATGCTTAGGTACTGTTTATTAAACAATTATAATCTACTAGCTTGTGCCCGCGACTTCTGCCAAGAATTCGTTCGGGAACTATGCAATTTTCCTTTGTCATTTACAGGGTCTCAAATTATCTCCATACAATCTTATACTTTCGCATTTATGATATTAGTATAGGAAGTAGGTCCCATAAGTTACAATAAAATTTGCTCTCTGTTTTGGTGGTGGATCAAAATTCGATTTATGTAAAGCCTGACGGAATAAGCGCAAAAAGTATCACCGCTACGACGATTATCGTTATTCATTATTATATTATCTTTTGAATGACCTACATAATAATGACTTCAACTAGTTTCGAGGATTTATTTTGTGTATCATTATTTTTTGTTAGCTGCATCTATGGGACGCATAATAATATATAAGTATATTGCCTCTTTGGCTTTTGCATTATGAGTCCATTGACATGGAAGTGGAGGAGGGCAGATTCTGCATGGTTACTTATATGTGTCGCACTGACGTATGTATGCACGATGGTAGCTCATGAGCAAGGTAAAAATAATATAGTTCAATGTTATGAGGACTTATCTAGAGAGTAGCCAACTTGCTCAACGGAAGTAATAGTATTATTTATTTGCTCTTGGCTAATAAATACAATAACTTTGCTAAATTGTAAAATTACAGGTGTGGCGGCATCCATGGAGGCGATCTTACCATAAACGGCGAAAAGCTCAGTGGGAACTGCAGTCAGATTACTGCATAACGGTAATTATTACTCATATTATAATATTGTAACGGATAACTCACGTCTTAAATTGAGTTTAGCTCGACATGTTTTGGGCTAAATCGTAGCCCTTTTGCCTAGGAGCAACGCGCCATCGCTGTGCTCGCGCGACTACCCGACGAAACTAACACCGGCGCACAACTACCCGCATTTTCATCGTCATTTTTATTGTCAATGTCAAACGTAGGGTAGCACACCATACTAATAACAAGTCTGTAAAGACACGTTCACATCAACCGATACCGACCGATATGGTAATTATTACTGTTATAAAGTTGTATCTTTGGAACATTTAACATATATTTATCAGTCCTTTTAGTGTTAGTGTTGTGTTATTGCAGTGTCTAGTTACTCTTGTTTCTGATATCCTGTCAATCGTTCAAAGGTTAACGGTTAATTGGTAAAGGTACATAAATTGTTGTGTGACGTGATCAATATCCAACAAGTTCTCTACTTTGCTACCACAATAGCAAGATATCTGCTACGACAAGATTAGTAAGGTAATGGTCTGTAGGTACTTCATTAATATGGACCGTTACAAAGAAATGCTTGAGCTAATCAATGAATTATTAAAGAGGCCAAATTTTTGTTCGTCAGGTAAAAACAACACCTCCGTATGACAGCGGGAGACGGCTGCTTGACCTCATGGACATGTCCATTTTTGATTTCCTTACGGGCAATATGGACCGCCATCACTACGAGACATTCAAGTTTGTACCGAAATATTTCTTATCTAGTTAGCTTTCATTTTCCCACTTGTCGCTTAATACGTGTGTATTGGCAAATTAAGATGCAAAGTTCTATGTCAGACTGGTCAGACATACTGTATTCGATATTAGATACCCAAGATGTTACGATAGCGGGGCGCAAAGCAGAATGTATACCATTCGCATGACTTCGTTATCTAAATAGTCTCATAGATCAGGGGGCTACTACGAAATTCGAAAATCGAAGTTCGTATCGTACCGGCCCTCACACACTCGTGTTAAATAAAATTAGAGTCAGCGGTACGGCAAAGATGAAGTTCGAATTATGCACATCGTAGTATAGAGCCAGGCCTAACCAAGCCAAGCGTGAGCCACTGGTTATTTGGAGTTAGAATGTGTTAGAAATCAATTTGTTTTTGTTATTTGAATGAGCTTTTTGGTGGTATTGTCACAGAATGTTCGGGAACGAGACTTTCCCCCTGCACTTGGACCAGGGGCGTGCCTTCGGGAAAGCGTACCACGACGAGCTCAGTATACTCGCGCCGCTGCTGCAGTGCTGTCTCGTGCGGCACACCACACTCGCCACCTTACTCAAGTAATCCAATTATAATAGTCTTTCTCTCAGAATAAGAAGGCTTGGGCTATAGTTACCACGCGAGCCCAGTGCGGGTTTAGACTTTAACGCACACCATAGAATTTCTTTGCAAACAGAGTGAGTGAAAATCCCTGAGGTGCGAGCCCGAGCTCGGTCGGACCGTCCATCCCCCGCTTAATGAAACCATTAGGTTACTATGGCTCTTTGAGCAAAAAAAAATGCCTCCGCTTAAAAACAATGCCGTCCCTCTGGCTTTGACGCTGGATGATATTTTCCCGTATTTGGTATAAAAACTTGCTTTTTCTTGTGAACTCTTCTCTCTGTCTCTAATGGCCTTACTTGTTGTCAGTTCAACGCTTATTTAGAATACTGTTTTAATTTTTTTCAGTCCACTACTTAATACCAATCCTATTTCCCATAGTTACTTCCCAGTTTGTTCCTTCTCCTCTTGTTAGTTCTTTCAGTCATTGCTTATTTCATGTAGTTTCTTGTCAGTCGGTCCGTTCGGTATTTTCCTGTACTTTGTTATTTGGCCTGAAGAGTGGAATTCACTGCCTGCATCTATGTTCTATAAACAATACAAAGTGGCTGTTGTTAAAAAGTGAATGGTTATAATACTAGGTACTCCATTATAGACCATTTCATTCCTTACCATCGGGCGTGATAGTCAAAAACACGCCGTATAAACAACACATTTTTAAAGATTTAATGCCGGCTCAATATTAACAGTTATTTTTTTATTTAGGTTTCACAATGGCAAGCCTTTGTCGGCAGCCCTCCGTGATGCAATGAGTTCAGATCCAGTATCACCTGTCTTGTGGGAGCCTCACCTGGCGGCACTCGACCGGCGAGTTATCATCATCCTAAACGCCATCAGAAAATGCATCGACCAATCCGAGAACCCCAACGTACAAGAACTCGACGACATGGCAATAGCATTGTAACTGCCAAAAGATGCTAAGGCTGTGATGGACAAAGGACTAATAAGTGATATCGCGTGTGATAAAGCTAAACAAATGTACGATGATTTTAAGGACTCGCTATTTAATAATATTAGACCTGCTCTTTGTGGGGTTTTAATTGTACAAGCGGTCCTGTAAATAATAATATCTAATGCAACGTGGTTGTAGCTAAGACGGTCACGGCCACCAGTCTGGTCTACCCAGAAGACTTAGACTTAAGATTTTTAGTGCCAAAGATAATCCAAATGACATTGGGTGAAATTCATGTTTTGAAGTCATTCCACTGACACTGTTTAAGTTATAAAAGCCATTGTACATGCCAAAAATACCTTCGACTTTTACAATACACAGACCAATAGAAGTTTACGTAAAATTGGAATCAGTATTGATGAGAAGTGTTTGTAATGTCTTAATTTTGCTGTAAATATTTTTTCTTTGTAACTAAATTATTGATGGGGCCGGTAGTGAGCCCCTTTGTTGCCGTGGTGTTTATAATTTGATAGTTCTTATTTTTAAATCAAGTTTGAGAACTATCAAGTAATGGGACCTACTGATGCTTTATTGTGGTAAACGTGGTAATGCAATGCGCTGTACATAATAATAGTGTAGTAACGTAGTTTTATTGTTTTAAGATTATTTGCTACCTTTAGTTTTCGTAATCTCTAGCTGGAAGCTCAAGAAAACACATATCATAGTTGCAGAGTGGCGTGTGATATATTTACTGATTTATATGTTTGTTTTTTTTAGATAATTTTTATTTATTTAGAGGCTAGATATTGAAACAATAATTTAGTGAAATAGCAATGCGGTTTTTTAAACTTTTATCGTCTTTTCATAATTATGTCTTCTAAATATGAGCGCATAATACATACAGATTTTAAAGCGTCTTTACTTGCTTCTTAACTTTTTTTAAACTTACTTAAGTGTACCTAAACGAATTCAATAAGAATAACAGAAAAAAAATCGGTTGAGTAGATCTCGAGAGAGTAAGATGCTCTGGAGTAAGGAGCGGCTTAAATGTAAGAATTACGTCACATCTGCGTCTAACAACACTACATTAATGGCCAAACCGACATATAATTCATGTAAATACACCGGGGTTTTCGGTGCGGGAATAATTTGCGAAAGAGTAGAGAGAGAGGTTATTCTGAAAAAAATCATATTATGCCTAATTAATAATTACCTGTCTGCGAGTTGTATACAAACTATGATAAAATTTTATTTAAACTCATGTAGGGGGTATTTTAACTTTACTACCAAGCCTTATGAGATAAAAATAAAAATAACATTAAAAATTACTTGCGGTAATAGTAGTTGACGCGATTTTCACAATAAACTACTTATTAATGTTTTTCCTATATCTGTAACAGTTAAGCTACGGCTTCTTTCTGTACATATCCATTTTACTGAACTGAACGAACTTTCTACGTCGGTAGTTGTAATAGGCGCGAGTAGGGACTTAACTGAAGGGGTTCATATCTTAATGACTGATCTTTTTCATGTATGTAATACTTATTATGTTTTTGTGTTTGGCAATTAATTAAGAAACCTGCCACAGTACATTCTGTTTTTTTTATGTCAATACCTACTCTTTGGCTAATATCAAACATTCCCGCACCGAAAACCCCGATGTATGTATATTTCATTAATTCGTTCGTTACCTTATATTGTTAGACATGGAAGTGACTCTAGTTTATAAGTAGGTAGAGTTTGTACATACAATGCAAAGTGTGACTTCTTTGTTCCTAAGGTATAATCGGCAGCTTATGTCTTAAGAAATATACCATTCCAAAAGCAAGTTAAAGTCAAGTAACCGAGAAGCTTATTTCAATTTGATTAATCAAATTGTTACCTTCTCTCCGCGATAGTTAGCAATGTAGGGAAAGATTTGGTCATCATCTTTGGGTTTCCATATTTATTGATATTTTTAAATAATTACGAATCATTGGTGCTATCTTAGAAGGTAATGATTTGATTGAAAGCGGCAAATGATGCCTTAAAAGCTTATAAGATGTTTTTATTCTAACTTTGGATTCTTGGTTTCTAAGCAATGTATTAATTTTAGGTGCCACTAAATAGTTACATGCATATATTAAGCTTTCAGCTTTGGAACTTGTAATTGATTGAATAAGGGGTCCCGATTACGTTTAAACCATTTCAAACGGTTGTACATATTTGTTTTGTATTAGAACCGTTACACATGGATATATTTAAGTGCAAGTGTATCCCTTGCATAACAAAAACGTTAAAGCAAATAATAAAATAATTGAAATTATATAGTATCAATAATTACCTAACGTATAACGCTGGCAGTCGCTATAGTATATCTGTATTTATTAAATAATTTTAAGTGCTGCTGTGTTAGGTGTAAGTTTTACTTACTTATTTCGTTGTAAGAACATGAGTGTATGAAAGAAAAGTCGACTTGCCAAAGATGTACCTACATTGTTTAATGAGTAAAATGTTGTAAGTAGGTATGGAAACATAATTATAATGCTTTCGAAGCGTGTTTCTGTTGAAGGTTTATAAATTAAAATTGAAATGATTTGACGATATTGTTTTCTTTTTCAATGATCCTTTAAATAACAACCACGAGAAGCGAAAAGATGGAGAATACAATTTTGCGTAAGTACCTTGATTGTTTGAAATTTAGCTAGACAATTACTTGGAAATAAACAATAGCACGACTTTGATTGTTTCTTGCTAATTCTATTGCTGAATCATCATCAATTAATTAGTAATAATCTAAATATCTAGCTAGGTACTTGGAATATTAGAAAATTATGCCAATTGGCTGTGAAGTGGATTCTGCCATTCTGCAAATTGGTAACAGTGTCATCTTGAAAAGTTATATGCAAAGGGTGCCGCCATGCTGTGTGAATTTTCGATTTGTTTTTTTTTTTTTAATTTTGGTAATTATAACTATGGTAGGTATAAATTCTTTAAGTAAATATTTTTTCGTTGGATTTAGCATAAATGCGCATTTGTTTTAAGTATACATAATTCAACTGTACCCTAGTGCAATCCCTTAAAAAATGTAAGAAATCTTTTTCAAAATCAATGAAACCTTGACGTAGATAGACATATAGGTAGGTATTACAGTAGGCACTGTAGGTGTACAAAAAAAAATCTGATAATAGTATCAGTATTGCATTTGTAATAAAGGAAAAGAAACTCGTAAAACTGGAGGCTAAACGAATTTCGCGGGTCAGTGTACTTGACGATGTCCCGTAAAGGTCGCATAAAAGTGGAGAAACACAAAGATATGTCGTCCCCCATAAAAACAGGAATATGAATAGTACGAAAATATTAGGATACCTATTTGCTATAACATTTTATGGCTTCAAGCCTCTTTTGTTGTTTATTAAACATTTTAACAATGCAATAAAGTTATCGAATATATTTTGAAATTAGCGTTTATTGAATTTATTGCATGAGAAATTTGTAGATAAGATATGCTACAGAACATTGGTCTACTTATCACTATGTCATGGAAATGGAACATTCCATGAAGAACATTCCAGGAAGTTTATGTTTGATTGCCAAATATACCTACATCTAAACATTTGCTCAATTTTTTTCACTTAATTACTTGTCTTATAGGTAGTAATAAAAAGTTAGATAGGTACACATACCTAAGATAGCGAAAATCTACTACGAGTAGGAACTCTGTTTTAACAGCCTTATATATCAATAAGCTAAAGCACTCAATAAAAAAGTCAAAGTTCGAGTACCTAGTGATATTGATATGTCACAGTATAAACTCAGTAGCTAATCTATAAAACAAGGCCCCAAATTTACATTCATACAAGCGCCCGCTGTCCATACGTTGTCACATCACAACAGGAAAAACTCGTCCAGTATTATACGGGTGAACGGGTAATAGCGTGGATAGCTAGAGAAAGCGAGCGGGCACGGGAGTAAGCATATTCGGCGCATTGTTTGTTGATTGGTTACTGGTTTATACTGTGGAAACGTGATATAGTTCCCGCCGTAGGATATTGTCATTCCCGTCCCGAGCCACAATCTCTCAAATTGTATATTCACATAAAGAGTTTCCGCCGCAAGCCAACACACGTGGAATAACAAAATGTAGAAGGTATGTACTTTTGGAGTTTAATTGGGGATATATTTATACCGTACTATGACAAATGCAGCTTGATGGAACTCATTAAATATAAAAAAAATCATAGCAAGACCAGTTCCGCTGTGTCTCCCGAATTTTTTTTAATGATGAAACTTATTTTTATCAACTTGAAAGGCATACTTATGCATATAACTTGGTGACTTCTAGACGTTAAACTTAAGAGTCAGAAATATATAAGCTTTGTTGTTTTTATCTATGTATGACTCTTGCAGTTAAATACCTACCTAGTGCTCACACTCTTTATAATAAAATAAGCACAATGTTCACAAACATCATATGCTTTGCTTTTCTTAAAATTCATGCAAATGAGAAATAAAAATCAGCTTATATGGAAATCCAGATTAAAAATACGCGTTTGCGCTTAAGAATAAACCCACATAGTAGAAGTGCTACGAAACCCATCTACGGCGTAGACTTCGTAGAGCTTCGTAGTATCAGAGATTATCCTACTTTTTAAACGCACGAGAATATTATAAAATGAGACGTAGACGAGAAATAATGACGGCTAAGCACCTAAGCGACTCCGCATTAAGTATCTATTTAAATATCCCGTTACCTTTTAATAAACCCCTTACAAAACAAATCCGATTTCGTTACAAAGAATAAACGTGGCCCTCAGAAGTGCCTTGGAAGTAAAATTAAAATGATTATTTTAATAATTGAGGCGTCATCTAGACGAGGGGGAATCAACGTGGAAGATGACAGGCTCGGTCGTGGATCATAGATAAGAGCACATTTCACCAACACAGAACTAAATAAGAAGAGGAATAGAAATATTACCGTGTAAAAACATATCGCATGATATTTTATTTAATCAACATCATCATCATCAGCTATGTACGCGGCCACTGCTGAGCCTGTTGAACAAAGGCCTCTCCTTTAGAAAATCACAATGAACGACAACTCGCCACTTCACATCCACTGGTTATCCGCAACTCTCATGATGCCGTCAGTCCACATAGTGGACCTGTCAACACTTTGTCTTCTGGTTCGTAGATATTTTATTTTTTATATTTAAACTAACAAAATCCAAACGTATTTCTAGTCCACATCATAAAATGTGTCGGTTAAGGGTTTTCTTTTTATAATATACCCATCCCCCCCCTTTTTAGGGTTCCGTAGCCAAAATGGTAAAAACGGAACCCTTATAGTTTCGCCATGTCTGTCTTTCTGTCTGTCTGTCCGTCCGCGGCTTTGCTCAGGGACTATCAGTTCTAGAAAGCTGTAATTTTGCACGAATATATATGTAAACTATGCCGACAAAATAGTACATACAAAAATGAAAAAAAAAATTTTTTTTAGAGTACCTCCCATAGACGTCATGTGGGGTGTTTTTTTTTTCATCCAATCTTATACTGTGGGGTCTCGTTGGATAGGTCTCTTAAAACCATTAGGGGGTTGCTAAAACGATTTTTTGATTCAGTGATTAGTTTGCAAATTATTCAACTTTAAAGTGCAAATTTTTATTAAAATCGAGCGTTCCCCACCCCCCTCTAAAATCTAATCCGGTGGGTGGAAAAATTTGGGAAAATTCAGGATGGTAGTAAGTATATCAAACTTACAAGAAAAACTATAACGGTTAAGTTTTCTTGAGAATTATTAGTAGTTTTACTCTTCAATAGCAGCCTAAGGTATAAAATATACCTAAACTTTGAATATTCCGTACAAAATACGAAATCCTTAGAAAAATATTACTTCATTTTTTCGTAATTGCTACAGAACCCTATTTTGGGCGTGTCCGACACGCTCTTGGCCGGTTTTTTTACCCCTGGTGTTGCAGATGTTTATGGGCGGTGGTGATCTCTTACCATTAGGAGACCCACTTGCTCGTTTGCCATCCAGTTGAATAAATATATTGAGAATTAATCTTTTGTCCACCGTAGTCTGATATACATATATAAGACACCCAATGTCCTGCCACTAACGCCGTAGTCTTGTAATTAAGACAAAATGTCATCGGTGTAGGTAACGATACGGGCACGTACGAATGAAAATATTGTCGGTTAGAAGGTTAATAATAATTAACGATAATCTCTTTGGCATGCATTGGTTGTGACATTAACGTACAAAAAGGTTCTAAGCTGTTACGTGGTTACTTTTCTCCGACCATATTTTTTATCATCCAATATGTCTACAGTCTTACACAGTTTAAAGGTACAATTTACTAACAGTTAATTTTGACTCCCTTTGCTGATTAGGAACAACTCAATTTTAATTAATTTTTAATCAATTTCATTTACATAATGAGCGTTTATAATCGCAGACTGGGAATTAAAAGTCGGAATCGCTTTAAAAGGTTCAGTATTTCTACTTTACTAAATGAACGGAATATACATTATAAATTTCGAAAGAGGTTTCAAAGCTTAAATAAGTGCCGTCATTAAATTTTACTCAAAATCACTCACTCAAAAAAAACTTATTCCACTTGTTTAGGTTAAGCAACTTCGTTATATTAAAAAAAAACTTAATTAGTGTCATGAACAAAATAATTTCCTTGCTCAGCGACTTAACCTAAAGGTCGCGGTGAGCAAGGAAATTATTTTAGTTCATTGATATGAACTCGCAAAGTAACGCCTGATTCAATAAATTATTTAATTAGTGTCATTTTAAAACACTGTCGAGTTGAGGTAAAAACCCTTTATTTAAGCTCGTCAGTGTAGTTCTTCTAAATTATAATTTGCATTAAACATTATTTAACTCTTAACAAAAGATTTTGAGTACTATAAAAACTCGCTATTAATAAAATAAAATAAACTAATCTCATTTTAGCCACGAGAACCAGATTTAATTTTTAAAGTCAAAATCAAAGTGTTTATTGTGTGTTTTATGACTTATATATACGTTTCTCTGTAACATGTCAATACGACATACAATTTATCTTAACGACTATATTATGTAGGATCTAAAGTAATTACATTAATTCTTATACATAATTAAATTAAAATCCTTGCACAATCCAATTAATCCCAAGAAACAGTATGTCAAAATAAAATAATAATAATAATAGTTATTGCTTTAACAAGAGCAAATCATCCTTAATCTGTCAATAGGTGACGTCTCAGTTCGCTATAATGTCTATTATCTTCATTTATAGGGAAATTGCGTTTTGATCCTTGTAATCCTTTTTATAAATCATTTGAAGAAGGTTCATTAATCTACTGTATGCCCACTCGTATTACGTGTAATTCTCCCAACTCTTTCGAAGTTGTTTCAGGATAGTGAACAGTTCGACAGCTCTGCGGCTGCCCGGGACGCGTGTAGCTACCAGATAGTTTTGATAACAATAATAGCGCTCTTGGATACTGTAACAACTTGTATAGAAAACTATCTAGATGTATGACCTCGACTTTACGTACCTACAAATAGTTTTTATTCGGACCTAGTATGGCTCAGTTACATTGGTTGATAACTCGGTCGATATGCAGCGTGCGGTATAACGAGTAGTGAAACTCATAAGTCGATAACTCGGTCGACATACAGCGTTAAAACCAATGAACGCGGTTCCCCGAATGCGGGCCGTACGGCATGCGTTGGAAATCTACCGCACCCCGCATGCTGGCCCTATCATCGACCAATAAAGACAATTCCCCGAATGCGGGCCCTACGGCATGCGTTACAGAAATCTACCGCACCCCGCATGCGGGCCCTATCATCGACCAATGAAGACGATTCTCCGAGTGCGGGCCCTACGGCATGCGTTGGAAATCTACCGCACCCCGCATGTTGGCCCTATCATCGATCAATGAAGACGATTCCCCGAATGCAGGCTCTACGGCATGCGTTACATAAATCTACCGCACCCCGCATGCGGGCCCTATCATCGACCAATGAAGACGATTCCCCGAGTGCGGGCCCTACGGCATGCGTTGGAAATCTACCGCACCCCGCATGCTCGCCCTATCATCGACCAATGAAGACGATTCCCCGAATGCGAGTCCTACGGCATGCGTTTCAGAAATCTACCGCACCCCGCATGCGGACCCTATCGACCAATGTAACTGAGCCAGTAAGTATTTTTCATCACACTTGCTCGTAAACAGTGTCGTAACATGCAGGCTACCTTGGTTGCAAACCCCAAATAAAACCCTCGACCTTAATGTGCTTGTCATGTAACCCGTGGTCGGTAAATGAGTCAATGTCTGTACTAATGATGCTGCACGCGCTGGGCCACCTGCACACGCACGTCAGGCGCGTGTTGCGGGGGGGGGGGGCTACCAAGAGCGCAGCCTAAGGTATCGCCAATACTCGCAAATGTGATGAAAAACATTGTATGTCGCACGGGCGGTACTAGAATTACGAACATCGACTCATTAACGCCCTCAATCCACGACTTCGGGCTTCTAATAGAGTCTCTTTCATTATTCCTTATTTACCGCCCTTAAGACACAATGTACTATTGTGTGATCTAGTGTTTATTCATCATCATCATATCAGTAGTAGGACGCCTACTGTTGGACATAGGCCTCCCCATAGACATCCAGTTACTTCGGTTGGAAGAGACCTGCATCCACTGTGAATCTGTGGCTTTAAACAGGTCATCTATTCACTCTATTCATCTCCTTGGTCCGTTGCGTTTGACAATCCACGCTCTTCTTTTGAGAACTTTTCGACCCAAACCGTCAGTGTTTATTAGTCGTTACGTTTCAGTTCTCTTTATGAATAAATATAATAATCATGATCAGTCTAAACATGGTCTTGAATCAAAATGAAAGTCTTGAATGAAGCATTTGCATTGCATCAAGACTCTTGATGCACGATTTTTATTATTTTTAAGTATATTTTCCTCGATTTTTGTATTATCTATATTAGAATGGATATTTTTCAGATAATAAACGCCACTTTGGGACAGCTTTTAAATGATACACATGTGCTTTTATTTTTACTAGTGTTTATTTCACTTGTTATGCTCGTAGGTACGTCGATGTCTTAAATCTTGTAAGCCTCTTCTTTGGTACGAAGAACTATGTAACTAAGATAACAATGCAAATATAGTCAATAGTTATTTTATACAAAATCTTATTTACTAATGCTTAGGAATAAAAAGGATTCAACATTCGCATTACAAACCATTTATCCTTAACGAACCTTCCAATATCAACTCCAAAAAAATAATTAATAAGTATTTCAATGCGCGTGATAAACGAGAGCCTTTACAAAGTCAACTCCAGCGCATAGCTCATTTGTTATCCGCATAAAGCATAAGCAGACAATACCACGTCACAACTGACCGAAGTGTTCAGTAAGTTAGAACAGACTTTTATACGAAATAGCATCGGCATGAGAGCTAATTATTTGAATTGTGCTAATTTAAACAAAAAAAAATGGAGGTCGAACAATCAACTATTATCCATATCAACAATTAAAATAACCGTAATGGTGGTGGTAAAATAATCGTAATCGTAATTGCTTAATCAAAAGGGTGAATAGTGTCGATGTATCAGTTTTTCCTACATAGGTACATTCTCTTAAAATTATATTTTCCCTCAGCTTTTAATGTTACTATTAGATCTTCGACTGAATGTTGATTACCTATAATATTTGAGGAATCACCGGTGCTTTTATGACAGACAAAGTGGTAGCAGGAAGTACCGTGATGTTTCCATACTTACTCGTATTCACGCCAATTTCTTTATTGTCTCAATTCCTGGTTTATATCAGGCACTTTACAGTGCCTTAACTTAATGGTCCACCAAAGTATTATGCACTTAAGTTATGCCTCGTCTTTGGCATCCCTGAAGCGTCGTAAGTTCTTCTGTGCCGTTCTCCGCTGTGTGACCATCATTGGGCGCTGTGTCCAAGTGAATTGTTGTGCCTACGACTCCAATACCGACAGGGGTGATAAATCACCGAAACAATAGGCAATAGGTGCCCAAACGCGAGCCGAATGTGCATAAATCAGGTGGAGCGCTGTATGGACAACCAATACGCAGTTTTACTGCATTCCTTGCTGAAACCTAGGCGATATTGTCTTTATCTCGTTGATAGATAACTTAGAATAGTTGGTAAAATGTTTGAAATAAACCTACGAGTATATACTATATTTTGTTGAATCATGGAACGAGTTAATAATTGAAGCTCAGGGTAAAGGAGAGGTAACGTAACGTGAAGTGCCCCTATCTGCCAAGAGTGCGGTCAAGCTTATACGTAGGTATACGGAACTCAGGGTATTTAACAGGTGTACACGTGCCAATTTGACTTTTTGGTGTATAAGCTGGTCGTAAACACGTCGTTTATCACATCGATATTATTGAGAAAATTCCCATTTTATACGAATCTATGTATAAAGTCACGTAAGCAGTCCTATAAGTCACTGTATTTTTCGTGTAGTGGTCCGTATAGAAATCGTGAAAATGGTGTCATAACCAATGTTCATGGAGTTTTTGTGTTTATTACCGCTGTTTTACCGCATTTTATCGAATAAAAGTGTTTATTTTGAACTTTAATATGGGTTCTGTTGTAAAGTTATCAGATAAATGTAGTAAATTCCAAACTTAAAAAACTGCGACGGACAATTACTTTATCATAGCAAAGTAGAACAGCCATTTTTTATATTTTAGTTATCTTCTTGTGACATCTTCGAAACTCACGTACGACTAAGTAAGTACATTTATCTGTTGGGAAATAACGCTATCGAGTAATAATGCCCTAGTCTTCTCATATAATGAACGCGCCTTATAAATTCTGTAAAATTAGCTATATTCTTTTCAATGTTTTTAATGAACGTTTTAATAATTACTTTAAACGTCTTAGGGGTTTAAGATACAACCGTAATACAATGTCTAAACGCTTTGCATTCTGTGAACTTTTTCTTTTGTCAGCCATTTTAACGAAATTAGGGTTAGGTGAAATTTTATAAATTTCAAAATATTATTATCAACTTTACAGAGGTGTCACTAAAGTTATATACTAAAAATAGTAGCATAAAAGTGTTCAAATCGGCTATAATCTTAAAAAAAAGTGTACCTAATTTATCACTTTTATACATCGCACGTAAAATAGTAAGTCCCGGGAATCTAATACGACAAATGTTAGTGTAAAAGACGTATAGACGTATACAAGATGACAACTGGTTACCACTAAAAGTTGTATAATAGTCATGTAAAACAGTCGTATAGAAGTTTATGCGAATGTTCATATTGGACTACAAAATCGTAATAAGAGTGCAATTTATGACTTTTACACGATCGTCACGTAAAAGTAGTTCTTTATGACTATAACACATATAAAATGTTGGTGTTAAAGTCGTATAGACTTTACTAAGCCAACATCTCCGGTTATACGCTAAAAGTTGTGTAAATGTCATATAAAACGTCGCATAGAAGTCTATACGATGTCAATATACGACTAAAAATCGACTAACATTTTATAAGAGTGCAATATATTACTCTTATGCGATCCTCACGTAATAGTAGTTTTCGCGGCTCTAATACGATAAATACCGGTGTAAAAGTCATATAGACGTTATTACGACGACAGCACTAGTTATACAACTAAAAGTTGTGTAACAGTCATATAAACGGTCGTATAGAAGTCTATACGATGTCTATATACGACTACAAATTGACTTAAATTTATAAGAGTGCAATATATTACTCTTACACGATCGTCACGTAATAGTAGTTTTTCGCGGCTCTAATACGATAAATACCGGTGTAAAAGTCATTATAGACGTTTATTAAGACGACAGCACTAGTTATACGACTAAAAGTTGTGTATTGGTGATATAAAACAGTCGTATAGAAGTTTATACGATTTCTATATACGACTACAAGTTGTATAATGATAGAGACCCATAGTCATATTACACGCTAAATTTACTTCTAAACGATGTTTATAAGCATTATGAGTCGCATAACTTACACAAATACGACTAAAATGTTTGTTGGGACGGAACCTCAGGGTATTTATTTATGTACATTGCAGTTAGTATTTCTTAAACCAGTGCTTTTCATTGTGGGTCGCGACCCCCCAGGGAA
>NC_133477.1:14628872-14641747 GCF_025370935.1 Choristoneura fumiferana | reverse complement strand
AAAAAAAAAAAACTGGAATGTACCACTAGTGAAGGATTAAAGAGTGAAGGTATTATGATAGTGCCATGTAAGGGGCTTTGGAAAGAGAATGATTAGATAGTCAAGGAAATGAGGGTCCTGAATACTAATAATTCTGTAGTATGATTGGATCATTTATTGGTAGTTATAATTGAACCACATTACACTTACAACTAGAATTCTTGATGAGGTGTTTAGGATAGGCCAGTAGGCAAATCAGTTTTGTAGACTGCGTTCAAGGATTTTAGTACTCTACTAGTGGACAGAACTAAAAATTTACACTACACATGCTCCAGACTAGGAAGTCATTATTGAAGGCTAAGTCTGGACTGGGAGGCAAATGGATTGGGCATTTTGACCTTCTGGTAAGTGAATAATCGAAAGGAATGCCTGGGCTTAAGGAGAGAATCGTAGTTCTACTAGGACTTGATAGTTAGACCTTGCTATCATGCTTTTATTAGAAGCTGAGATACGATTTACTACTAGAGTTATCTTGCCTCACAACCAAGATCTTTCGCAGAGTCTTAGACATTCTGACTGGATTGTAACTGTGTTCATATCTGTGAGTTTCAACACTGGTTCAAATGTAGGCTAGAAATAGTGATAGTCTTAGCTTGGTTAAAAACACACCACACAAAACACATTTCAATTATAAAGACTAATAAAATTTTATTTTAAATTTTAAATATTGACATAAGTGTGATAGACCAATTCGGGCGTTAAATTGTATATTAACTACTTCTTAGTCTATCAAGGGGAAAAGCTGTAACGGTTCGGATGTGTCACACGACCGTCACTGGGAATAAATTAGTAGAAAATTGTTAGTGGGGCCATCTATGAAGGTTTGATGGAAACTCGAAACAAAAACATGTCGACAAAGACAGTTAAATAAGAGTAATTGAGATTAGAATGTCGATGTAATTAAAGCAGGGATAATTTAGCAGTCAATTTAATGAGTAAATGTTAAATTTAATTGGAGATTAGAATTGTGTTGTTCGGGTATAATAATTAATGTAAAAAAACGCCATCTATGGTCAATTAAAGGAATTAATGGTAGGCGTCATGGAAAATTAGTGAACTAATGCCGAACTGGGTTTAGCGGCAGATTAACCTGGGAGGCTATTTAGTTAGTTTCACGTGGGAATTATAGAGGTCGCTTTAGGTAATGGAAATGTAAATTTTATCTAAAAACAAGAAATATGGTCACAAATTCATCAAAAATAGACTTATATAGTAATAGATCATTAGTATTAGTCTACAGTAGATCTTAGATACATTTGATGTTAATAATTATGTTAATTTAAAGAAATATCAACGGAAGCATCATGGAAACGGCAAGTTGTCGAAATTAGCTAAATAAGTTAAGAAAAACCGAAAATGCAAGCATTACGTAATCGTAGTATAGATCATTGGTTCATTATCTATTATAAATTAAGTTTTCATTCAAAACGGAGTAGTATTAGCAGAGTAATTACACATTTAGTTAAGACGAAATTACAAGTACTCTGTCGCACTGATTAAAGTAGGAACGTGGCGAAATTATAAGCAAATTTGAAAGGCGTTAATACGACAAAGGAAACTATGAATAAATGGCGCGAATTTGGGGATACCAGTTAATAATTGTAGGCAAATTAGCTATTTTATAACGAACAATAGAAGTATGTAATTGGCTATTTATATTCAAAGAGTGTAGGGAGTAATAAGTAGAAAATTATCATTAGAAGTAAGATTATTGTTAGATAGGTTAAGGAAATTAAAACGTTGAGGTAAAATTGAAGTATTTGACAAATACATATAAATATTTATTGAAAATTATTGTTGTAGCACAATATAAAAATGGAACGTATTTACTAGAATAGTTAAGCTAGGATAGTGTCAAGATAAATAGGAAATTTTAGTTCAAAAATAAATTTTACGGATAAAATTTGGCTATTTTGAGATAAGGATTTGGCAGAAGAAAAAGCGAGAGCGGGCAATGTCAACGTTGTCGACTTTGGTAAGCTTGGCGTCGTTTGGTCGCTTGGCGCGAAAATACCAGAGGTCCCGGGAGAGAAGCTATAAATAGAGGTGACACAAAAAGGGCGGGAGCCAGATGGATTTAGATTTCGTAGAGTCAACATCGTTATTTTGCTAGTCGGGGGGTTAGTTTCTGTGCGCCATTTTGTTAACAAATTAGAGTCAATAGTATCGGATAATTTTATTTCATTAATTTTAATTGGGGATTTGCTTTTATTTATTTATAAATTAATTTTAATTTACAAGAAATATGAGTATTTCTTCAGGAAGTAAAGTGTCGGGGTCTTGATCATTAATCTGCGGAATAATGATTAACTCTCTGGTTTTTTAATTATTTGTGAAATATCTAGTGCTGATTTTCATTCGGAAAATCTTTGTGTGAGGGATCTTTGCGGTCTTGTGGCGGTGAAGTCCTTTATTTGTTCTTGTAGTGTGGAGTGATCGTTTTATAGCGTTTCATTTCAGCCTACGTATATTTTGTACTAACCCATAACTTTTCTGTGTTTTTCCCAACTTAATGGAAATGACTTTGGTTCCTCCATAACGTACCTTGGTTGAGCTTTAAGTCCGTTTATATCGTCTGATACCTAACGGTGACAACAGTAGATGATATAGGCTTCCACTTCCTGAAGCTGTGGCGGCTTCAGCGGACAAAATACTGTCGTACCAGCCACCAGTGGATTCTGTTTGTCTTTTGTAACGACTAAGTAGCGCTCGTCGAAGTGAATGCGTGTCTTGTTGACGCTTGGTTTGTACTTAAGAAACTCAGAATTCCTGTCCCCTATTTATTTACGTATTTATGCACAACGTTAGGTATTCTGCTGTTCCGCGGGGCTCTCCGTCATAGGGACTTTCCTTCGGGAAAGTTGAGAGCTCAGCACCATTTAGGGACCGATAGGGCTTTAGGTATACACACCATCATTGTTGATAGGAGATTAGAAGAAATTCATTGCACCGTGAATTTCTACATTACACTAAATGTACATGTGGGATTAATTCCCTAGTTTTGCTAATCACAGACAGAGAGTAGGGGCCTCAGGCAAGCTTAAAGTACAATTGTAGGATTTATTAGGGCTATATAGGTAGGGAAGTTCATAGGGCTTAGCTAGAGTAGCGTTTCCTTACACCGGGAAAAGTTACTATTTTAACTCACCACACAATTAGTTCACCTATGAGGGTTTTCCTCCAAATTGCTAAACTTCAACACAGAGCTAGGGAAAGCTTAAACTCGCACACACATAGTTTTAAGGCATAAATTAGATTTTAAGAAAAGAGAATAAAACATAAAATTTATTTAAGTACTTACGTCAAAACTTCATTATACAAAACTTAGTTCATAAGAACTTGACTACGAATAACTTTATTAAAATTAGTAAGTTGACTTCAATTTAAAACCAAAATACGGTTTGATCATTTTGTTAAGAGTAAATAACAATAACATATTTTAGCTGTCTTTCCTATAATGAATAAGCGGGAATTGATATGACACGATCTCATAGCTAAGTGGACAATTAAATGCCAGATAACTTACTGAATAATATTTAACACAATTATCATCTAATTTCGATTTGAATTACGATTGCCAGCTAAAATAAGCTTTGTTTTGATAAAATTAATATCAAACATCATATTCATACTTTTGATCAAGATCTCATCAAATTATGTCTAGTAATAAGTTAGAGATAAAATCGTAGAGGGTTTTGGACCATCTATCAATTAAAATACAAAAGTCTTTCGTGTTATAAATACATACTAGCTGTTTTAGTTGTCGTACCTACTTACATTGAGTGAACGGATGTAGAAATCCTGACTACGGTCGATAGCTTACGTTGACACATACCAGGCAACAGTCTATCTGGAAATTTATGTACTTTTCATTCGATCTCGATTTAAACATAATTGATTAAGGATTGATAGTTGAAACAGTTTATTGTTCATTTAAAATATATGAATTGAGACAAAACTAGACATAGACGAGTCCAAAACCTAATACAGAGGTTATCTTGAATACCCAAGGGTTATCTAGTTATAAGCTAGTTAGATTATTATTAACGCTTGTGTTCTGGGCGTAAAGTATAGAAATCGGTACTTACTTTCTGCTTTACTCCGGTAACGCCAAATGCTGGTAGAACTAGAAAATTAGACTAAGTAGATAGCTCATTAAAATAAGTGAAAGTCACTATGAGATTAGTAATTATACCAAAATAAAATTATGTCAAATTAGACATTCCATATATCTAAGATAGATAAGACATAATCTAAATTAAGAGATACTAATGCCTATAGTAAATGAATAGCTGAAGTGTCTAAACTCATTCCTGAACTAATTATCAAAGTTATAATTAAGCATCTCATAGAGTATTCTAATATAAACATAGAATAAGTAACCATAAGTCTAAAATTAGATTCAACTTGTTACAAAACATTGTGTTTGTATTTCCATACTTTGATTTGAATGCACCGAAAGTTAGTGCTTAGTCTAGTAAAATCACAACTTGACATATCCAAAGAGATATATTGCTCTGGTGTGCGAAAGGAAAGGATCAGGGGTGGCTGGAAGAGATCCTCCGAGACCTTAGGTCTCGGTATTAAACTTAGTTTTAAGTCAAAATAGATTCAGAAGTAATACAAACACAAACACTATCCGTAGTAGAAATATTTCCTCTCATTTTTCCAAACTGATTATTCTAGGTAACCTGAAAGATCCATTTCTAGAACTATCCAATCTAAACTTACTAGTATATCTAAATTCACATCTCAGTAATTAGAATTTCATCCTAAAGTTCAGTAGAGTTCAATCTAGAGTCAAAATTATCACGAAGTTAGGTACTGCTTAATTAATTATAACATTAGAAACACAACTGTAGGCTTTTCAAATTAACTCTCAAATAAAAGCACTTAGGTTATTGCTGGGCATAAGGTAGGTTCCTAATCCACTAGACGATTCACGATCACAAGGCCATAAATTAATTTAAGTTAAATCACCATAGCGTTACCATAAGTTAAGTGTAGTATTAAGTAGGTTAAGAAGGGGTAGTTAGTTAGTCTTTAAAATTAGCTATTAATTCAAGGCCAGTATAATTAAAAATAAAGCCATCAAACAGACTGTTACAATTTGTTGGCCGTGACCAGCATAAGTACAGTCAAGTACAATTAAAGAAAAAAAATACTTATTATATCATAACCTATTACTAGCATCAAAGGGCGTATTACAGTAGGGATTTTTCGAAATTCCACGAACGGCCAATGCGGGACATTAACTTCATTCCTATCGAGTATTGTGTAAATATAAAAATCTACGCAGACGAAGTCGCGGGCAAAGCTAGTTTGAAATAAACGTTGAGATTGTCTATTCGGCCAGAATCGTAATTTAAACGTCCGAAACCGAACAAATTGTAAAAGACTAAGAATAACGATACCTAGCTTGCTAAATGTAGATTTGAAGTGGGTTCCAACAGCATTAGGACTAGAAGCAATCACAGCAAAGATTTTCCGTGACAGCGAACGCCCTGCTTATCTTGTCTGATACTGCAGCTCTTTTTTAAGTTATCCTGCCACAAGGGATGTTAATTTAGCTCTTTCTGTCTTTACATATATTATGTTCAGTACCTACTTATGAAAGCTGAGCCTGAGAAATAGATAGCAAGCTAAGCTAATTTTAGTAAGCTAGATAATCAAGCTTCGTGTATACAGAACTGTTTTTGCTTAGCTAGTTCTGTATACTCGATGCCAGAGTTGTGAGTTTACTATCCTACTTTCAAAACCTACCTATAGACCACCTATAGTACCTATTAGTTTTGTATAATGTAATGTACTGTAACTATTGTGCACAATATTGTTAAATGAGTGTTTGGTTCGCCAACAAATTGTTTTGCAATTTGGCGAAATACGTCGTGTGTTAAATGTGTATATTAATATTTACAATAAATAAAAAAAAAAAAAAAAAAACAGCCTCGTGAATCCTGGCTACTTTCTCAACCTTCCGCAAGCTAAGAATTATAAGTTATATTATTAAAAATATAAAAATATTGTCAAGCTGTGCAAAAAGCCATGATTACGAGTACGTTACGATAACCTATACCGCGAAACAAAAACATTTCCAAATTAACACCTAAATCAAATTCACCTGTGAATTTCCATGTACGTCGATTACAATCAGGTAAATTGTCAGTCTGAGAGAAACTCGCAAACAGCGGAGAGAACTCCATTTACCGATGAAACGCAAACAGGTGAGGCAACCATGATCAAGGCGAAGTTGTGTTCGGGCGCATAATTAAGATTGCATCATGAACGTCTTCGATAAGCAGTGCGAATGTTCGAGAAGTAAGACCCACGTTGAGCGTGCTGCATAGGGGCACATTTAGGTATGCTGCGCCTGCAAAGGGGCATAGCATAACACGATATTTGCTTCTAGAAAGATTACAGTTCGAGTTCACGTATTTATATCGGCTTCGCGTTAAAAAAAACCGAACAAATGCGAGTCGAGCTTGTGTGGAGAGGGTTCGGTCGATGATATATTTTAATAATTATCTTTATTTTTACTGTCCCGCTCCCCTGTATTTAAAAATTTTAAGAGGGCCCCTTTTTTTAAGGTTCTCCGGGAATATACAAATTTGAATCCCACTTTACTTTCAGAGATAGGAGGGGAATGTACGGTAAATTTTTGTCTATATTCTTAAATCACTTCAGTTTATTTAGTAGTTTAAAAATTCGTGAATTAAAAAAAAGGGAAAAAATATTACCTAAGTGATGGCAATATATATAGAAATTTATATTATATACTCGTATACCCGTATACCGAAGCCGTGGTGGCCGAGTGGTTTGACCTATGGCCTCTCAAGCAGAGGATCGTGGGTTCAAACCCCGGCTCGTACCTCGTGAGTTTTTAGAAATTCATGTGCGGAATTACATTTGAAATTTACCACGAGCTTTACGGTGAAGGAAACCAGCCTGCAGAAACGCACTGGGCCTGCGTGGGAACTCCAGCCCAAGCCCATTCTGGAAGAGGCCTGTGCCCAGCAGTGGGACGTATGATGGAGACGGGATGATGATGATGATGACTCGTATACCTACCACTCAACTTGTTATGAGTTTTTATAACTCAAGTAAAATTCGTATGATTTCGCGGTACCTACTCGTATATTACAAGCAATTGCTATATCAATCGCATTACTGTATTCACTACTTAAATATCCAAAATATATGAATGAACTGAAATGGAAAATAACTTCAGTCTATTGCCTTCGCTAAAGTTAAGCAACGAAACGGCAAGCATGGAGCTATATGCAAAGCGGCGGGAGATATATTAACATATTGACCAAAGGAATATAGAATATGAGCTGATTCTTTCAAAAGGAAACTCTTTATTTTCTGCATCTCGTTGCAAAGCGGACCAGACTTTAATATGGACGACAAACAAAGACTTTTGTAAGTATATCTGTGAATTATAATATCGAAATAGTGTATTTTATTTTTGTACTGATTTAAAGACGTGGTTGCCTCGAGCTTTTAGCGATGGCTTCTCAATTAGTTAATGGTGTATGTGAAATTCCCTGATAGGATGTCTGGGCCTAGCAGTACGGTTTGTATCATGTCTGTACATATATGTAATTGTTATGTTGATAAATAAACTGAACTAAACTAACTATGTAATAAACCTTGTTCCACCTCATTCTAGTGAACCGAATAACCGTAAATGAGTCCGAAATGGAGAACTTTTGCTGCAAACCGATTCTCGCCTCTAACTGAACCATCCCTCGCTGAATGTGTTAATATTTTAACATTTGTACCTGGGTGACTGTGCTTTGCTCGGGCTAAAACTCCTTTATAAAGGTTTTCCCAGAGATAAACCAAGCTAGATCGATTTGTCATCCCCAAAAACCCCCACATACCAAATTTCATCGCAATCTTTGGAGCTGTTTCCGAGATCCCCGATAGATATATATATATATAAAAATCAGATAGATTCTGTAGGTAATTCATTCCTGTTTAAGTTCAAGTACTTACCTATCTTTAAAATGCACTTAGTAGGAAAGTACTTAACTCGTTCCGTGTGTCAACATATCTACAGAAAGTTCGTCATTTCCACAGTGAACAAGAGCGAAAAAGATATCCAAAACTTATGTTCCCACAAAAGTATTTATGAAATCAAACCAAAGAAGCATATATTTATAATTCAGGTTTGCTGAAAAATAACATTTGACGTTATAAAGTAAGTATACAGACCTACATTTTTACTAACATGATGACGATTTTAAAACAGATATTTTTGATGTTTAACTATTTACATCTAAATATTCTAAAGTAACGCGTAAAATATCAGAACACAAATGACGAAGACACACTAGATTACCTTAGAGCTTTCGTTTGGAATATTTTCGTGTTTTTGAGCATCTTTACTGCTCCGATATGCGGTATCTATTTCTCAATGTACTTTGTGGGCTATGGACCCATAGTCCAAGGAGGCAAAAACAGGAATGTTTACAGCCGTTTTTGTCCACGTTTCGTCTCAATGACTAGGCCATCATAGGGCTACACATTTTCATGCAAATGAATGTGTGGTGCGTGGCCATATCTCCGCGGCGTATCTTTAATAACCATAAATCTACGAATCGCGCCAATCTATTATTTACGGCCTAGAAAAAATTAGGACACCATTTCAATTTTGGCGATCATTCATGGTTGCGGTTCCATTTCATTGCACCATTGTATCCACATTTCAAAATTAAAAATTTATGTGTATTTTGCAGATGGGGCAGTAATCCATCTAATAAGATTATTGGATTATTAGAGGATATTTAACGTAAAATGAAAAAACCTGTAAAATTTTCGAGCTTGAGGCATCTATTGATGGCATTATATTGTCATCTAATTCGCGTAGAGAATCCACCTTTGACTGGAATTTTAAGCAAGTTCACTTTATCACTTGTTTAAAATTTGCTTGCAAGGTTTATTTTGAAGTAATATAAATATACAAATTACCTAAAGTTAGACAAAAGCTTAAAAAATCAGAACCAGGTAACTTTACCTTATTGAACGGAACTAGAAAACTGGAAAAAGTCCTAGATAAATAAGGGGCATTAAGATAGCTGAATGACCTGCATCGGTTTGTACTAGAACCTGCATAGTACAATGCCTCGTTCAACCTGAAAATTAAACAAGTTTTGTTACAAGTTTATTTTATTTAAAACTAAAAATCATATGATTTCTTCTTCAAAGAGTTCCTTCACAAACTACTGTTTGTGATTTTCTTGTCATTCAACCATCTAGTCGTTATGCCACTAAGACGTTTTACTATCAGTACGTTCTGAATACGTTGCCGTTTTGCCATTGGGACATTTTGAAAACGTTATAGGTCGATGATGCGTGCCGTGATTCTTATTACAATGTCATTAATGGCTAATTTTGACGAAATCACGCGTCTTCGTGGATGGCACTAAGTAGACCTAAGTCCAATCTTAAACCCAGGCATTCTACTATTAAGACGTTTGCACAATGCACAATTAGACATTTAGCTATCAAGATCTTATAAAACTAAGCCGTTTTGCTTATATAGTCGTTATGCGATCTAGTCCTTACGAACCTAACCCGATTTGTAACGGCCGCGAACGCAAAACATTCAATGATATTTAAAAGGTTGGAAGTAAAATTTTTACACAGCTGTTTATTATTTTAATCATTAGACATAAGGCATTCAGTTTTTCACTTCGAAGTCAATGTGACTGTTCAGTACAAGACTGGACATATACAAACATGCGTGTAAAAACACTTTGATGTTATTATTGTAGAATAGCAATATTTTTAGTTTTAAGAAAAAATATTGGTTTGTCTGTTTTTTTTCTCTGCTCAGCCTTCCTATTCGCTGTGCTTTGTGCATTTTTATTTCAAATTACTGCAATAAAGTGATTTATTCAATATCTCGCATTTGTATTACACAGTGACAAATTGACAATAAGCCTTTTTTTTCTAATGTAGGAACTGTCATAAAAATGGTACGGCATTTTCTTGGTTGATTATGCCACAACTCGCAATGACATTTCCCACGCGCCGTCTAAACAAGGCTTTACTCGTCCACCGATAGATCGACCATTAAAGCCGTCCCGCGGGCCAACTCCAGAGTTATCTATATACATTATCTATTCTCTAATTGCACACATTAATTGTTTAAATGACTTATTGGTCTGCGCGGAAGGGTAACTTTCTGAAATATGATAATGATTGCGGGCGAGGACCCCGCTTCGAAGGTTTTTGGCTCACACTCGTGTGTAGATGTTTCAATTTCTGTCCTTGATTCATAATAAAAACAATAAAATTATTGCTTTAATTCTGGTCACAACGTAAAGAATCAGGTCATTTTATTCGAATTCAGAGTCTGCGTTATCGATTTCAATGAAAGAAGTCACCTTTCATCATCATCTCATCTTCTTTCAGTTGGAAAACTATTTTTCCAACTAAAAGATAAAACTTAAAACGCTTTTTTTTAATAAAAACTTTTTTATTTATACAAATAAATCGTCGAAATAGTGATTCTGATCTGAAGTTATTAAATTCCAAAACTTCCTAAGTGTTTAATCTATATAAGTTTAAGACAGTGTTTTTCAAACTTTTTCAGGACGCGACCCTCCTGGGAAGAAAAATATTTGGCGACTCGTGCTTACCTTCACTTATAATTATTTGTATTATTCTTATGTTAATAATATGAAAATTGAAGAATTATACACAATAATGATGCGACTGCGACCCCCATAAGGGGCATCCGCGACCCCCTGGGGGGTCGCGACCCACATATTGAAAAGCACTGGTTTAAGAAATACTAACTGCATGTACAATAAATAAATACCCTGAGTTCCGTCCCAACAAACATTTTAGTCGTATTTGTGTAAGTTATGCGACTCATAATGCTATAAACATCGTTTAGAAGTAAATTTAGCGTGTAATATGACTATGGGTCTCTTATCATTATACAACTTGTAGTCGTATATAGAAATCGTATAAACTTCTATACGACTGTTTTATATCACCAATACACAACTTTTAGTCGTATAACTAGTGCTGTCGTCTTAATAACGTCTATATGACTTTTACACCGGTATTTATCGTATTAGAGCCGCGAAAACTACTATTACGTGACGATCGTGTAAGAGTAATATATTGCACTCTTATAAAATTTAGAGTCAATTTGTAGTCGTATATAGACATCGTATAGACTTCTATACGACCGTTTATATGACTGTTACACAACTTTTAGTTGTATAACTAGTGCTGTCGTCGTAATAACGTCTATATGACTTTTACACCGGTATTTATCGTATTAGAGCCGCGAAAACTACTATTACGTGAGGATCGCATAAGAGTAATATATTGCACTCTTATAAAATGTTGAGTCGAATTTTAGTCGTATATTGACATCGTATAGACTTCTATGCGACGTTTTATATGACATTTACACATCTTTTAGCGGTATAACCGGAGATGTTGGCTTAGTAAAGTCTATACGACTTTAACACCAACATTTATTGTGTTATAGTCATAAGAACTACTTTTACGTGACGATCGTGTAAAAGTCATAAATTGCACTCTTATACGATTTTGTAGTCCAATATGAACATCGCATAAACTTCTATACGACTGTTTTACATGACTATTATACAACTTTTAGTGGTATAACCAGTTGTCATCTTGATAACGTCTATACGTCTTTTACACTAACATTTGTCGTATTAGATTCCCGAGGACTACTATTTTACGTGACGATCGTATAAAAGTGATAAATTAGGTACACTTTTTTAAGATTATAAGCCGATTTGAACACTTTTATGCTACTATTTATTACGTATATAACTTTAGTGACACAGCTTTTCTTTGTAAAGTTGATAATAATATTTGAAATTTATAAAAATTTCACCTAACCC
The DNA here is from genome assembly GCF_025370935.1 of Choristoneura fumiferana. NCBI lineage: Eukaryota > Metazoa > Arthropoda > Insecta > Lepidoptera > Tortricidae > Choristoneura > Choristoneura fumiferana. Next base: position 14,629,802 of record NC_133477.1, on the reverse strand, counting down.
TAATTTCGTTAAAATGGCTGACAAAAGATAAGTTCACAGATGCAAAGTCGTTTAGACATTGTATTACGGTTGTATCTTAAACCCTAAGACGTTTAAAGGTAATTATTAAAACGTTCATTAAAAACATTGAAAAGAATATAGCTTAATTTACAGAATTTATAAGGCGCGTTCATTATATTGAGAAGACTAGGGCATATTACTCGATAGCGTTAATTTCCCAACAGATAAATGTACTTACTTAGTCGTACGTGAGTTTCGAAGATGTCACAAGAAGATAACTAAAATATAAAAATGGCTGTTCTACTTTGCTATGATTAAAGTAATTGTCCGTCGCAGTTTTTAAGTTTGAATTTACTACATTTATCTGATAACTTTACAACAGAACCCCATATTAAAGTCACGATAAACACTTTTATTCGATAAAATGCGGTAAAACAGCGGTAATAAACACCATAACTCCATGAACATTGGTCATGACACCATGTCTCACGATTTCTATACGACCACTACACGACTGATACAGTGACTTATAGGACTGCTACGTGACTATATTACGACATAGATTCGTATAAAATGGGCCTTTTCTCGGTCATATCGATGTGATAACGACGTGTTTACGACCAGCTTATACAACCAAAAGTCAAAATTGGCACGTTGTGGCCACCTGTAAAATGTTTGTTGGGGTATACCTACGTATAAGCTTGACCGCACTCTTGGCAGATAGGGGCACTTCACGTTACGTTACCTCTTCCTTTACCCTGAGCTTCAATTATTAACTCGTTCCATGATTCAACAAAATATAGTATATACTCGTAGGTTTATTTCAAACATTTTACCAACTATTCTAAGTTATCTATCAACGAGATAAAGACAATATCGCCTAGGGTTCAGCAAGGAATGCAGTAAAACTGCGTATTGGTTGTCCATACA
>NC_133477.1:14560620-14628772 GCF_025370935.1 Choristoneura fumiferana | reverse complement strand
GAAAAACTTTTTGCCTTTTTAACATTTCTAACAACAAATTTTCATAATATAAGTAGGTAAAACAATTTAAAATGCACAAATTATAAAAAAAGGCAGTAAATTAATAATGAGACTCGATTGAAAATTAAATAAATTCCATTAAAAAAAACTGTTAATTTTTACAGATTTGCGAGGGACGTCCAACGCTGCCTAATCATTTTTACTTCTCGGACTATGAAAGACACAACGCCGAAATTGCTGCCTTTCATCTCGATAGGTAAGAAAGCTTGTTTTGTCAAACTATCAAGATCATGTGCAATATTTTAAGCATCTCCAGGTATCTTTCAGAGTATTTTTCACTACCGGGTATCACAACAAAGCAGGTTACACAGGCCTCCTGTCCTGTTACTATCCGTGTTATATTCTTAACACTTACCAACGTAAGTACAAGAATTAACGTGAGCGAGAATGAGATTTGCGCGTAAAAAAAATAATTCTGCTTGCTCCATTTAGTGTTAAACCTATCAGAAAAAGGTATTTTAATTCCAATTTCCAGGATACTGGGGTTCCGCCGCACGGTGCCTGTAGCCGGGCGCGTCTTAAATATGACGACAGAAATCTATGACGTCACGGAAGGCGACATCCTGAAGACTTTCTTCGTGTCACCAGCCAACAACTTCTGCTTCCACGGCAAATGCTCGTACTACTGCGACACCGGACACGCAATCTGCGGGAATCCGGACATGCTGGAGGGAAGCTTTGCCGCGTTCCTACCGTCCTCAGATTTAGCTGAGCGAAAGGTGGGTTAGGTTTCAAATTTTTTAACGTGGAGACATCCCTTGATTTCGGTTTGTAGCTACATGACACGCGAAAAATGGACGCTTACGGTAGAAGAACAGTCTTCTAAAATCATCTAAATTTTACACCGTACCTACTTTGACTTCTGGCCTAGTTCATATAATTGTGAATCCAATCCTATATTTTTATCTACAATGAGAGCAGTAACTGAGCGTGTACTATTTCAAAACTAATAACACGCATTAACCGTAAAATAAGAGTAGTTTATGCCTTAGAGTTCGTTAACTACTTCTATTCTCCACTATAATTTTCTATTCCATCCGCTAGTATATGTACTTAAATACTCGATTTCGTTAGAGCCCACAAGAGGGTTATGTTTTTCAATGTCATTAGGTATAGTCTTACACACAACACTTTTAGGTAAGATTGTTAGTACCTACGAGTAGCATGTTTTGTTTTGATCATTAAAATGCCTTCATGCTTAGGTACTGTTTATTAAACAATTATAATCTACTAGCTTGTGCCCGCGACTTCTGCCAAGAATTCGTTCGGGAACTATGCAATTTTCCTTTGTCATTTACAGGGTCTCAAATTATCTCCATACAATCTTATACTTTCGATATATTAGTTTAGGAAGTAGGTCCCATAAGTTACAATAAAATTTGCTCTCTGTTTTGGTGGTGGATCAAAGTTCGATATTATGTAAAGCCTGACGGAATAAGCGCAAAAAGATATCACCGCTACGACGATTATCGTTATTCATTATTATATTATCTTTTGAATGACCTACATAATAATGACTTCAACTAGTTTCGAGGATTTATTTTGTGTATCATTATTTTTTGTTAGCTGCATCTATGGGACGCATAATAATATATAAGTATATTGCCTCTTTGGCTTTTGCATTATGAGTCCATTGACATGGAAGTGGAGGAGGGCAGATTCTGCATGGTTACTTATATGTGTCGCACTGACGTATGTATGCACGATGGTAGCTCATGAGCAAGGTAAAAATAATATAGTTCAAAGTTATGAGGACTTATCTAGAGAGTAGCCAACTTGCTCAACGGAAGTAATAGTATTATTTATTTGCTCTTGGCTAATACAATAACTTTGCTAAATTGTAAAATTACAGGTATGGCGGCATCCATGGAGGCGATCTTACCATAAACGGCGAAAAGCTCAGTGGGAACTGCAGTCAGATTACTGCATAACGGTAATTATTACTCATATTAAATTATATTGTAACGGATAACTCACGTCAAATTGAGTTTAGCTCGACATGTTTTAGGCTAAATCGTAGCCCTTCTTCCTAGGAGCAACGCGCCACCGCTGTGCTCGCGCGACTACCCGACGAAACTAACACCGGCGCACAACTACCCGCATTTTCATCGTCATTTCTATTGTCAATGTCAAGCGTAGGGTGTAGCACACCACACTAATAACATGCACTCTGTAAAGACACGTTCACACCAACCGATACCGACCGATATGGTAATTATTACTGTTATAAAGTTGTATCTTTGGAACATTTAATATATATTTATCAGTCCTTTTAGTGTTAGTGTTGTGTTATTGCAGTGTCTAGGTACTCTTGTTTCTGATATCCTGTCAATCGTTCAAAGGTTAACGGTTAATTGGTAAAGGTACATAAATTGTTGTGTGTCGTGATCAATTTCCAACAAGTTCTCTACTTCGCTACCACAATAGCAAGATAGCTGCTACGGCAGGAGTAGTAAGGTAATGGTCTGTAGGTACTTCATTGAAATGGACCGTTACAAATAAACGCTTGAGCTAATCAATGAATTACTAAAGAGGCAAAATTTCTGTTCGTCAGGTAAAAACAACACCTCCGTATGACAGCGGGAGACGGCTGCTTGACCTCATGGACATGTCCATTTTTGATTTCCTTACGGGCAATATGGACCGCCATCACTACGAGACATTCAAGTTTGTACCGAAATATTTCTTATCCAGTTAGCTTTTATTTTCTCACTTGTCGCTTTGGCAAATTATGATGCAAAGTTCTGTGTCAGACTGGTCAGACATACTGTATTCGATATTAGATACCCAAGATGTTACGATAGCGGGGCGCAAAGCAGAATGTATACCATTCGCATGACTTCGTTATCTAAATAGTCTCATAGATCAGGGGGCTACTACGAAATTCGAAAATCGAAGTTCGTAACGTACCGGCACTCACACACTCGTGTTAAATAAAATTAGAGTCAGCGGTACGGCAAAGATGAAGTTCGAATTATGCACATCGTAGTATAGAGCCAGGCCTAGCCAAGCCAAGCGTGAGCCACTGGTTATTTGGAGTTAGAATGTGTTAGAAATCAATTTGTTTTTGTTATTTGAATGAGCTTTTTGGTGGTATTGTCACAGAATGTTCGGGAACGAGACTTTCCCCCTGCACTTGGACCAGGGGCGTGCCTTCGGGAAAGCGTACCACGACGAGCTCAGTATACTCGCGCCGCTGCTGCAGTGCTGTCTCGTGCGGCACACCACACTCGCCACCTTACTCAAGTAATCCAATTATAATAGTCTTTCTCTCAGAATAAGAAGGCTTGGGCTATAGTTACCACGCGAGCCCAGTGCGGGTTTAGACTTTAACGCACACCATAGAATTTCTTTGCAAACAGAGTGAGTGAAAATCCCTGAGGTGCGAGCCCGAGCTCGGTCGGACCGTCCATCCCCCGCTTGGTGAAACCATTAGGCTACTATGGCTCTTTGAGCAAAAAAAATGCCTCCGCTTAAAAAAATGCCGTCCTCTCTTTGACGCTAATGGCCTTATATTTTCCCGTATTTGGAATATTTTAACTTTTTTTTCAGTCCACTACTTAATCTCGTATTTCTGTCTCTAATGCTTGTTAGTTCTTTGTTATTTGTTTCTTCACGTTATTTAGAATGCTGTTTTAATTTTTTCAGTCCACTACTTAATACCAATCGTATTTCCCATAGTTACTTCCCAGTTTGTTCCTTCTCCTCTTGTTAGTAGTTATGTAGTTTCTTGTCAGTCGGTCCGTTCGGTATTTTCCTGTACTTTGTTATTTGGCCTGAAAAGTGGAATTCACTGCCTGCATCTATGTTCTATAAACAATACAAAGTGGCTGTTGTTAAAAAGTGAATGGTTATAATACTAGGTACTCCATTATAGACCATTTCTTTCCTTACCATCGGGCGTGATAGTCAAAAACACGCCGTATAAACAACACAGTTTTAAAGATTTAATGCCGGCTCAATATTAACCGTTATTTTTTTATTTAGGTTTCACAATGGCAAGCCTTTGTCGGCAGCCCTCCGTGATGTAATGAGTTCAGATCCAGTATCGCCTGTCTTGTGGGAGCCTCACCTGGCGGCACTCGACCGGCGAGTTATCATCATCCTAAACGCCATCAGAAAATGCATCGACCAATCCGAGAACCCCAACGTACAAGAACTCGACGACATGGCAATAGCATTGTAACTGCCAAAAGATGCTAAGGCTGTGATGGACAAAGGACTAATAAGTGATATCGCGTGTGATAAAGCTAAACAAATGTACGATGATTTTAAGGACTCGCTATTTAATAATATTAGACCTGCTCTTTGTGGGGTTTTAATTGTACAAGCGGTCCTGTAAATAATAATATCTAATGCAACGTGGTTGTAGCTAAGACGGTCACGGCCACCAGTCTGGTCTACCCAGAAGACTTAGACTTAAGATTTTTAGTGCCAAAGATAATCCAAATGACATTGGGTGAAATTCATGTTTTGAAGTCATTCCACTGACACTGTTTAAGTTATAAAAGCCATTGTACATGCCAAAAATACCTTCGACTTTTACAATACACAGACCAATAGAAGTTTACGTAAAATTGGAATCAGTATTGATGAGAAGTGTTTGTAATGTCTTAATTTTGCTGTAAATATTTTTTCTTTGTAACTAAATTATTGATGGGGCCGGTAGTGAGCCCCTTTGTTGCCGTGGTGTTTATAATTTGATAGTTCTTATTTTTAAATCAAGTTTGAGAACTATCAAGTAATGGGACCTACTGATGCTTTATTGTGGTAAACGTGGTAATGCAATGCGCTGTACATAATAATAGTGTAGTAACGTAGTTTTATTGTTTTAAGATTATTTGCTACCTTTAGTTTTCGTAATCTCTAGCTGGAAGCTCAAGAAAACACATATCATAGTTGCAGAGTGGCGTGTGATATATTTACTGATTTATATGTTTGTTTTTTTTTAGATAATTTTTATTTATTTAGAGGCTAGATATTGAAACAATAATTTAGTGAAATAGCAATGCGGTTTTTTAAACTTTTATCGTCTTTTCATAATTATGTCTTCTAAATATGAGCGCATAATACATACAGATTTTAAAGCGTCTTTACTTGCTTCTTAACTTTTTTTAAACTTACTTAAGTGTACCTAAACGAATTCAATAAGAATAACTGAAAAAAAATCGGTTGAGTAGATCTCGAGAGAGTAAGATGCTCTGGAGTAAGGAGCGGCTTAAATGTAAGAATTACGTCACATCTGCGTCTAACAACACTACATTAATGGCCAAACCGACATATAATTCATGTAAATACACCGGGGTTTTCGGTGCGGGAATAATTTGCGAAAGAGTAGAGATAAACAGAGAGGTTATTCTGAAAAAAATCATATTATGCCTAATTAATAATTACCTGTCTGCGAGTTGTATACAAACTATGATAAAATTTTATTTAAACTCATGTAGGGGGTATTTTAACTTTACTACCAAGCCTTATGAGATAAAAATAAAAATAACATTAAAAATTACTTGCGGTAATAGTAGTTGACGCGATTTTCACAATAAACTACTTATTAATGTTTTTCCTATATCTGTAACAGTTAAGCTACGGCTTCTTTCTGTACATATCCATTTTACTGAACTGAACGAACTTTCTACGTTGGTAGTTGTAATAGGCGCGAGTAGGGACTTAACTGAAGAGGTTCATATCTTAATGACTGATCTTTTTCATGTATGTAATACTTATTATGTTTTTGTGTTTGGCAATTAATTAAGAAACCTGCCACAGTACATTCTGTTTTTTTTATGTCAACACCTACTCTTTGGCTAACATCAAACATTCCCGCACCGAAAACCCCCATGTATGTATATTTCATTAATTCGTTCGTTACCTTATATTGTTAGACATGGAAGTGACTCTAGTTTATAAGTAGGTAGAGTTTGTACATACAATGCAAAGTGTGACTTCTTTGTTCCTAAGGTATAATCGGCAGCTTATGTCTTAAGAAATATACCATTCCAAAAGCAAGTTAAAGTCAAGTAACCGAGAAGCTTATTTCAATTTGATTAATCAAATTGTTACCTTCTCTCCGCGATAGTTAGCAATGTAGGGAAAGATTTGGTCATCATCTTTGGGTTTCCATATTTATTGATATTTTTAAATAATTACGAATCATTGGTGCTATCTTAGAAGGTAATGATTTGATTGAAAGCGGCAAATGATGCCTTAAAAGCTTATAAGATGTTTTTATTCTAACTTTGGATTCTTGGTTTCTAAGCAATGTATTAATTTTAGGTGCCACTAAATAGTTACATGCATATATTAAGCTTTCAGCTTTGGAACTTGTAATTGATTGAATAAGGGGTCCCGATTACGTTTAAACCATTTCAAACGGTTGTACATATTTGTTTTGTATTAGAACCGTTACACATGGATATATTTAAGTGCAAGTGTATCCCTTGCATAACAAAAACGTTAAAGCAAATAATAAAATAATTGAAATTATATAGTATCAATAATTAACTAACGTATAACGCTGGCAGTCGCTATAGTATATCTGTATTTATTAAATAATTTTAAGTGCTGCTGTGTTAGGTGTAAGTTTTACTTACTTATTTCGATGTAAGAACATGAGTGTATGAAAGAAAAGTCGACTTGCCAAAGATGTACCTACATTGTTTAATGAGTAAAATGTTGTAAGTAGGTATGGAAACATAATTATAATGCTTTCGAAGCGTGTTTCTGTTGTGAAGGTTTATAAATTAAAATTGAAATGATTTGACGATATTGTTTTCTTTTTCAATGATCCTTTAAATAACAACCACGAGAAGCGAAAAGATGGAGAATACAATTTTGCGTAAGTACCTTGATTGTTTGAAATTTAGCTAGACAATTACTTGGAAATAAACAATAGCACGACTTTGATTGTTTCTTGCTAATTCTATTGCTGAATCATCATCAATTAATTAGTAATAATCTAAATATCTAGCTAGGTACTTGGAATATTAGAAGATTATGCCAATTGGCTGTGAAGTGGATTGTGCCATTCTGCAAATTGGTAACAGAGTGTCATCTTGAAAAGTTATATGCAAAGGGTGCCGCCATGTTGTGTGAATTTTCGATTTGTTTTTTTTTAAATTTTGGTAATTATAACTATGGTAGGTATAAATTCTTTGAGTAAATATTTTTTCGTTGGATTTAGCATAAATGCGCATTTGTTTTAAGTATAAATAATTCAACCCTAGTGCAATCCCTTAAAAAATGTAAGAAATCTTTTTCAAAATCAATGAAACCCAGACGTAGATAGACATATAGGTAGGTATTACAGTAGGCACTGTAGGTGTACAAAAAAAAATCTGATAATAGTATCAGTATTGCATTTGTAATAAAGGAAAAGAAACTCGTAAAACTGGAGGCTAAACGAATTTCGCGGGTCAGTGTACTTGACGATGTCCCGTAAAGGTCGCATAAAAGTGGAGAAACACAAAGATATGTCGTCCCCCATAAAAACAGGAATATGAATAGTACGAAAATATTAGGATACCTATTTGCTATAACATTTTATGGCTTCAAGCCTCTTTTGTTGTTTATTAAACATTTTAACAATGCAATAAAGTTATCGAATATATTTTGAAATTAGCGTTTATTGAATTTATTGCATGAGATATTTGTAGATAAGATATGCTACAGAACATTGGTCTACTTATCACTATGTCATGGAAATGGAACATTCCAGGAAGTTTATGTTTGATTGCCAAATATACCTACATCTAAACATTTGCTCAATTTTTTTCACTTAATTACTTGTCTTATAGGTAGTAATAAAAAGTTAGATAGGTACACATACCTAAGATAGCGAAAATCTACTACGAGTAGGAACTCTGTTTTAACAGCCGTTTATATCAATAAGCTTAAGCACTCATATGTCACAGTATAAACTCAGTAGCTAATCTATAAAACAAGGCCCCAAATTTAAATTCATACAAGCGCCCGCTGTCCATACGTTGTCACATCACAACAGGAAAAACTCGTCCAGTATTATACGGGTGAACGGGTAATAGCGTGGATAGCTAGAGAAAGCAAGCGGGCACGGGAGTACCTAAGCATATTTGCGCATTGTTTGTTGATTGGTTACTGGTTTATACTGTGGAAACGTGATATAGTTCCCGCCGTAGGATATTGTCATTCCCGTCCCGAGCCACAATCTCTCAAATTGTATATATTCACATAAAGAGTTTCCGCCGCAAGCCAACACACTTGGAATAACAAAATGTAGAAGGTATGTGCTTTTGGAGTTTAATTGGGGATATATTTATACCGTACTATGACAAATGCAGCTTGATGGAACTCATTAAATATAAAAAAAAATCTCACCAAGACCAGTTCCGCTGTGTCTCCCGAATTTTTTTATTAATGATGAAACTTATTTGTATCTACTTGAAAGGCAGAACTTTGCATATATTTATGCATATAATTTGGTGACTTCTAGACGTTAAACTTAAGAGTCACAAATATACAAGCTTTGTTGTTTTTATCTATGTATGACTCTTGCAGTTAAATACCTACCTAGTGCTCACACTCTTTGTAATAAAATAAGCACAATGTTCACAAACATCATATGCTTTGCTTTTCTTAAAATTCATGCAAATGAGAAATAAAAATCAGCTTATATGGAAATCCAGATTAAAAATACGCGTTTGCGCTTAAGAATAAACCCACATAGTAGAAGTGCTACGAAACCCATCTACGGCGTAGACTTCGTAGAGCTTCGTAGTATCAGAGATTATCCTACTTTTTAAACGCACGAGAATATTATAAAATGAGACGTAGACGAGAAATAATGACGGCTAAGCACCTAAGCGAGTCCGCATTAAGTATCTATTTAAATATCCCGTTACCTTTTAATAAACCCCTTACAAAACAAATCCGATTTCGTTACAAAGAATAAACGTGGCCCTCAGAAGTGCCTTGGAAGTAAAATTAAAATGATTATTTTAATAATTGAGGCGTCATCTAGACGAGGGGGAATCAACGTGGAAGATGACAGGCTCGGTCGTGGATCATAGATAAGAGCACATTTCACCAACACAGAACTAAATAAGAAGAGGAATAGAAATATTACCGTGTAAAAACATATCGCATGATATTTTATTTAATCAACATCATCATCATCAGCTATGTACGCGGCCACTGCTGAGCCTGTTGAACAAAGGCCTCTCCTTTAGAAAATCACAATGAACGACAACTCGCCACTTGCATCCACTGGTTATCCGCAACTCTCATGATGCCGTGGACCTGTCAACACTTTGTCTTCTGGTTCGTAGATATTTTATTTTTTATATTTAAACTAACAAAATCCAAACGTATTTCTAGTACACATCATAAAATGTGTCGGTTAAGGGTTTTCTTTTTATAATATACCCATCCCCCCCCCCTTTTTAGGGTTCCGTAGCCAAAATGGTAAAAACGGAACCCTTATAGTTTCGCCATGTCTGTCTTTCTGTCTGTCTGTCCGTCCGCGGCTTTGCTCAGGGACTATCAGTTCTAGAAAGCTGTAATTTTGCACGAATATATATGTAAACTATGCCGACAAAATAGTACATACAAAAATGAAAAAAAATTTTTTTTAGAGTACCTCCCATAGACGTCATGTGGGGTTTTTTTTTTCATCCAATCTCATACTGTGGGGTCTCGTTGGATAGGTCTTAAAACCATTACTAAAACGATTTTTTGATTCAGTGATTAGTTTGCAAATTATTCAACTTTAAAGTGCAAATTTTTATTAAAATCGAGCGTTCCCCACCCCCCTCTAAAATCTAATCCGGTGGGTGGAAAAATTTGGGAAAATTCAGGATGGTAGTAAGTATATCAAACTTACAAGAAAAACTATAACGGTTAAGTTTTCTTGAGAATTATTAGTAGTTTTACTCTTCAATAGCAGCCTAAGGTATAAAATATACCTAAACTTTGAATATTCCGTACAAAATACGAAATCCTTAGAAAAATATTACTTCATTTTTTCGTAATTGCTACAGAACCCTATTTTGGGCGTGTCCGACACGCTCTTGGCCGGTTTTTTTACCCCTGGTGTTGCAGATGTTTATGGGCGGTGGTGATCTCTTACCATTAGGAGACCCACTTGCTCGTTTGCCATCCAGTTGAATAAATATATTGAGAATTAATCTTTTGTCCACCGTAGTCTGATATACATATATAAGACACCCAATGTCCTGCCACTAACGCCGTAGTCTTGTAATTAAGACAAAATGTCATCGGTGTAGGTAACGATACGGGCACGTACGAATGAAAACGTATTGTCGGTTAGAAGGTTAATAATAATTAACGATAATCTCTTTGGCATGCATTGGTTGTGACATTAACGTACAAAAAGGTTCTAAGCTGTTACGTGGTTACTTTTCTCCGACCATATTTTTTATCATCCAATATGTCTACAGTCTTACACAGTTTAAAGGTACAATTTACTAACAGTTAATTTTGACTTTCTTTGCTGATTAGGAACAACTCAATTTTAATTAATTTTTAATCAATTTCATTTACATAATGAGCGTTTATAATCGCAGACTGGGAATTAAAAGTCGGAATCGCTTTAAAAGGTTCAGTATTTCTACTTTACTAAATGAACGGAATATACATTATAAATTTCGAAAGAGGGTAGTAATCAAAGCTTAAATAAGTGCCGTCACTAAATTTTACTCAAAATCACTCACTCAAAAAAAACTTATTCCACTTGTTTAGGTTAAGCAACTTCGTTATATTAAAAAAAAACTTTTAATTAGTGTCATTTTACAAACACTGTCGAGTTGAGGTAAAAACCCTTTATTTAAGCTTGTCAGTGTAGTTCTTCTAAATTATAATTTGCATTAAACATTATTTAACTCTTAACAAAAGATTTTGAGTACTAAAACTCGCTATTAATAAAATAAAATAAAATAATCTCGTTTTAGCCACGAGAACCAGATTTATTTTAAAATTATATATTTCAAAGTCAAAATCAAAGTGTTTATTGTGTGTTAAAGGTAATACATTACACAGGTGTTGTGACTTATATATACGTTTCTCTGTAACATGTCAATACGACATACAATTTATCTTAACGACTATATTATGTAGGATCTAAAGTAATTACATTAATTCTTATACATAATTAAATTAAAATCCTTGCACAATCCAATTACTAATCCCAAGAAACAGTATGTCAACATAAAATAATAATAATAATAATAGTTATTGCTTTAACAAGAGCAAATCATCCTTAATCTGTCAATAGGTGACGTCTCAGTTCGCTATAATGTCTATTATCTTCATTTATAGGGAAATTGCGTTTTGATCCTTGTAATCCTTTTTATAAATCATTTGAAGAAGGTTCATTAATCTACTGTATGCCCACTCGTATTACGTGTAATTCTCCCAACTCTTTCGAAGTTGTTTCAGGATAGTGAACAGTTCGACAGCTCTGCGGCTGCCCGGGACGCGTGTAGCTACCAGATAGTTTTGATAACAATAATAGCGCTCTTGGATACTGTAACAACTTGTATAGAAAACTATCTAGATGTATGACCTCGACTTTACGTACCTACAAATAGTTTTTATTCGGACCTAGTATGGCTCAGTTACATTGGTTGATAACTCGGTCGATATGCAGCGTGCGGTATAACGAGTAGTGAAACTCATAAGTCGATAACTCGGTCGACATACAGCGTTAAAACCAATGAACGCGGTTCCCCGAATGCGGGCCGTACGGCATGCGTTGGAAATCTACCGCACCCCGCATGCTGGCCCTATCATCGACCAATAAAGACAATTCCCTGAATGCGGGCCCTACGGCATGCGTTACAGAAATCTACCGCACCCCGCATGCGGGCCCTATCATCGACCAATGAAGACGATTCTCCGAGTGCGGGCCCTACGGCATGCGTTGGAAATCTACCGCACCCCGCATGCTGGCCCTATCATCGATCAATGAAGACGATTCCCCGAATGCAGGCTCTACGGCATGCGTTACATAAATCTACCGCACCCCGCATGCGGGCCCTATCATCGACCAATGAAGACGATTCCCCGAATGCGGGCCCTACGGCATGCGTTACATAAATCTACCGCACCCCGCATGCGGGCCCTATCATCGACCAATGAAGACGATTCCCCGAGTGCGGGCCCTACGGCATGCGTTGGAAATCTACCGCACCCCGCATGCTCGCCCTATCATCGACCAATGAAGACGATTCCCCGAATGCGAGCCCTACGGCATGCGTTTCAGAAATCTACCGCACCCCGCATGCGGACCCTATCGACCAATGTAACTGAGCCAGTAAGTATTTTTCATCACACTTGCTCGTAAACAGTGTCGTAACATGCAGGCTACCTTGGTTGCAAACCCCCAAATAAAACCCTCGACCTTAATGTGCTTGTCATGTAACCCGTGGTCGGTAAATGAGTCAATGTCTGTACTAATGATGCTGCACGCGCTGGGCCACCTGCACACGCACGTCAGGCGCGTGTTGCGGGGGGGGGGGCGGCTCTACCAAGAGTCTAAGGTATCGCCAATACTCGCAAATGTGATGAAAAACATTGTATGTCGCACGGGCGGTACTAGAATTACGAACATCGACTCATTAACGCCCTCAATCCACGACTTCGGGCTTCTAATAGAGTCTCGTTCATTATTCCTTATTTACCGCCCTTAAGACACAATGTACTGTTGTGTGATCTAGTGTTTATTCATCATCATCATATCAGTAGTAGGACGCCTACTGTTGGACATAGGCCTCCCCGTAGACATCCAGTTACTTCGGTTGGAAGAGACCTGCATCCACTGTGAATCTGTGGCTTTAAACAGGTCATCTATTCACTCTATTCATCTCCTTGGTCCGTTGCGTTTGACAATCCACGCTCTTCTTTTGAGAACTTTTCGACCCAAACCGTCAGTGTTTATTAGTCGTTACGTTTCAGTTCTCTTTATGAATAAATATAATAATCATGATCAGTCTAAACATGGTCTTGAATCAAAATTAAAGTCTTTTTATTATTTTTAAGTATATTTTCCTCGATTTTTGTATTATCTATATTAGAATGGAATATTTACTTTTCAGATAATAAACGCCACTTTGGGACAGCTTTTAAATGATACACATGTGCTTTTATTTTTACTAGTGTTTATTTCACTTGTAATGCTCGTAGGTACGTCGATGTCTTAAATCTTGTAAGCCTCTTCTTTGGTACGAAGAACTATGTAACTAAGATAACAATGCAAATATAGTCAATAGTTATTTTATACAAAATCTTATTTCATTCGCATTACAAACCATTTATCCTTAACGAACCTTCCAATATCAACTCCAAAAAAATAATTAATAAGTATTTCAATGCGCGTGATAAACGAGAGCCTTTACAAAGTCAACTCCAGCGCATAGCTCATTTGTTATCCGCATAAAGCATAAGCAGACAATACCACGTCACAACTGACCTAAGTGTTCAGTAAGTTAGAACAGACTTTTATACGAAATAGCATCGGCATGAGAGCTAATTATTTGAATTGTGCTAATTTAAACAAAAAAAAATGGAGGTCGAACAATCAACTATTATCCATATCAACAATTAAAATAACCGTAATGGTGGTGGTAAAATAATCGTAATCGTAATTGCTTATAATCAAAAGGGTGAATAATGTCGATGTGTCAGTTTTTCCTACATAGGTACATTCTCTTAAAATTATATTTTCCCTCAGCTTTTAATGTTACTATTAGATCTTCGACTGAATGTTGATTACCTATAATATTTGAGGAATCACCGGTGCTTTTATGACAGACAAAGTGGTAGCAGGAAATACCGTGATGTTTCCATACTTACTCGTATTCACGCCAATTTGTTTATTATCTCAATTCCTGGTTTATATCAGGCACTTTACAGTGCCTTAACTTAATGGTCCACCAAAGTATTATGCACTTAAGTTATGCCTCGTCTTTGGCATCCCTGAAGCGTCGTAAGTTCTTCTGTGCCGTTCTCCGCTGTGTGACCATCATTGGGCGCTGTGTCCAAGTGAATTGTTGTGCCTACGACTCCAATACCGACAGGGGTGATAAATCACCGAAACAATAGGCAATAGGTGCCCAAACGCGAGCCGAATGTGCATAAATCAGTTGGAGCGCTGTATGGACAACCAATACGCAGTTTTACTGCATTCCTTGCTGAAACCCTAGGCGATATTGTCTTTATCTCGTAGATAGATAACTTAGAATAGTTGGTAAAATGTTTGAAATAAACCTACGAGTATATACTATATTTTGTTGAATCATGGAACGAGTTAATAATTGAAGCTCAGGGTAAAGGAAGAGGTAACGTAACGTGAAGTGCCCCTATCTGCCAAGAGTGCGGTCAAGCTTATACGTAGATATACGGAACTCAGGGTATTTAATTATTGTTCACATCCAGTTAGTATTTCTAAAACCAGTGCTTTTCAATATGTGGGTCGCGACCCCCCAGGGGGTCGCGGATGCCCCTTATGGGGGTCGCAGTCGCATCATTATTGTGTATAATTCTTCAATTTTCATATTATTAACATAAGAATAATACAAATAATTATAAGTGAAGGTAAGCACGAGTCGCCAAATATTTTTCTGCCCAGGAGGGTCGCGTCCTGAAAAAGTTTGAAAAACACTGTCTTAAACTTACATAGATTTAACACTTAGGAAGTTTTTGAATTTAATAACTTCAGATCAGAATCACTGTTTCGACGATTTATTTGTTTAAATAAAAAAGTTTTTATTTAAAAAAAAGTGTTTTAAGTTTTATCTTTTAGTTGGAAAAATAGTTTTCCAACTGAAAGAAGATGAGATGATGATGAAAGGTGACTTCTTTCATTGAAATCGATAACGCAGACTCTGAATTACCTGATTCTTTACGTTGTGACCAGAATTAAAGCAATAATTTTATTGTTTTTATTATGAATCAAGGACAGAAATTGAAACATCTACACGAGTGTGAGCCAAAAACCTTCGAAGCGGGCTCCTCGCCTGCAATCATTATCATATTTCAGAAAGTTACCCATCCGCGCAGACCAATAAGTCATTTAAACAATTAATGTGTGCAATTAGAGAATAGATAATGTATATAGATAACTCTGGAGTTGGCCCGCGGGACGGCTTTAATGGTCGATCTATCGGTGGACGAGTAAAGCCTTGTTTAGACGGCGCGTGGGAAATGTCATTGCGAGTTGTGGCATAATCAACCAAGAAAATGCCGTACCATTTTTATGACAGTTCCTACATTAGAAAAAAAAGGCTTATTGTCAATTTGTCACTGTGTAATACAAATGCGAGATATTGAATAAATCACTTTATTGCAGTAATTTGAAATAAAAATGCACAAAGCACAGCGAATAGGAAGGCTGAGCAGAGAAAAAAAACAGACAAACCAATATTTTTTCTTAAAACTAAAAATATTGCTATTCTACAATAATAACATCAAAGTGTTTTTACACGCATGTTTGTATATGTCCAGTCTTGTACTGAACAGTCACATTGACTTCGAAGTGAAAAACTGAATGCCTTATGTCTAATGATTAAAATAATAAACAGCTGTGTAAAAATTTTACTTCCAACCTTTTAAATATCATTGAATGTTTTGCGTTCGCGGCCGTTACAAATCGGGTTAGGTTCGTAAGGACTAGATCGCATAACGACTATATAAGCAAAACGGCTTAGTTTTATAAGATCTTGATAGCTAAATGTCTAATTGTGCATTGTGCAAACGTCTTAATAGTAGAATAGGGTTTAAGATTGGACTTAGTTCTATATACCTACCTAGTGCCATCCACGAAGACGCGTGATTTCGTCAAAATTAGCCATTAATGACATTGTAATAAGAATCACGGCACGCATCATCGACCTATAACGTTTTCAAAATGTCCCAGTGGCAAAACGGCAACGTATTCAGAACGTAAAACGTCTTAGTGGCATAACGACTAGATGGTTGAATGACAAGAAAATCACAAACAGTAGTTTGTGAAGGAACTCTTTGAAGAAGAAATCATATGATTTTTAGTTTTAAATAAAATAAACTTGTAACAAAACTTGTTTAATTTTCAGGTTGAACGAGGCATTGTACTATGCAGGTTCTAGTACAAACCGATGCAGGTCATTCAGCTATCTTAATGCCCCTTATTTATCTAGGACTTTTTCCAGTTTTCTAGTTCCGTTCAATAAGGTAAAGTTACCTGGTTCTGATTTTTTAAGCTTTTGTCTAACTTTAGGTAATTTGTATATTTATATTACTTCAAAATAAACCTTGCAAGCAAATTTTAAACAAGTGATAAAGTGCACTTGGTTAAAATTCCAGTCAAAGGTGGTTTCTCTACTCGAATTGGATGACAATATAATGCCATCAATAGATACCTCAAGCTCGAAAATTTTACATGTTTTTTCATTTTACGTTAAATATCCTCTAATAATCCAATAATCTTATTAGATGGATTACTGCCCCATCTGCAAAATACACATAAATTTTTGAAATTTTGAAATGTGGATACAATGCTGCAATGAAATGGAACCGCAACCATGAATGATCGCCAAAATTGAAATGGTGTCCTAATTTTTTCTAGGTCGTAAATAATAGATCGGCGCGATTCGTAGATTTATGGTTATTAAAGATACGCCGCGGAGATATGGCCACGCACCACACATTCATTTGCATGAAAATGTGCAGCCCTATGATGGCCTAGTCATTGAGACGAAACGTGGACAAAAACGGCTGTAAACATTTCTGTTTTTGCCTCCTTGGACTATGGGTCCATAGCCCACAAAGGATAGGTTGGAAATACAATTTAATAAAATATTAAGTACCTACATTGAGAAATAGATACCGCATATCGGAGCAGTAAAGATGCTCAAAACACGAAAATATTCCAAACGAAAGCTCTAAGGCAGTCTAGTGTGTCTTCGTCATTTGTGTTCTGATATTTTACGCGTTACTTTAGAATATTTAGATGTAAATAGTTAAACATCAAAAATATCTGTTTTAAAATCGTCATCATGTTAGTAAAAATGTAGGTCTGTATACTTACTTTATAACGTCAAATGTTATTTTTCAGCAAACCTGAATTATAAATATAGGTATGCTTCTTTGGTTTGATTGTTCATAAATACTTTTGTGGGAAATTAAAAAAAATCTTTTTCGCTCTTGTTCACTGTGGAAATGACGAACTTTCTGTAGATATGTTGACACACGGGACGAATTAAGTACTTTCCTACTAAGTGCTTTTTAAAGATAGGTAAGTACTTGAACTTAAACAGGAATTAATTACCTACAGAATCTATCTAATCTATCTATCTACCTATCACCTTTAAACGAGCAATTCTTATATATATATATATATCGGGGATCTCGGAAACGGCTCCAAAGATTGCGATGAAATTTGGTATGTAGGGGTTTTTGGGGATGACAAATCGATCTAGCTTGGTTTATCTCTGGGAAAACCTTTATAAAGGAGTTTTAGCCCGAGCAAAGCACAGTCGCCCAGGTACAAATGTTAAAATATTAACACATTCAGCGAGAGAATGTTCATTTAGAGGCGAGAATCGGTTTGAAGCAAAAGTTCTCCAATTCGGACTCATTTACGGTTATACGGTTATGTTTCACTAGAATGAGGTGAAACAAGGTTTATTACATAGTCTAGTTTAGTTTATTTATTAACTCAACATAACAATTACATATGCACAGACATGATACAAACCGTACTGCTAGGCCCAGCCATCCTATCAGGGAATTTCACATACACCATTAACTAATTGAGAAGCCATAGCTAAAAGTACGTCTTTAAATCAGTACAAAAATAAAATACACTATTTCGATATTATAATTCACAGATATACTTACAAAAGTCTTTGTTTGTCGTCCATATTACCGTCTGGTCCGCTTTGCAACGAGATGCAGAAAATAAAGAGTTTCCTTTTGAAAGAATCAGCTCATATTTTTATATTCCTTTGGTCAATATGTTAATATATCTCCCGCCGCTTTGCATATAGCTCCATGCTTGCCGTTTCGTTGCTTAACTTTAGCGAAGACAATAGACTGAAGTTATTTTCCATTTCAGTTCATTCATATATTTTGGATATTTAAGTGGTGAATACAGTAATGCGATTGATATAGCAATTGCTTGTAATATACGAGTAGGTACCGCGAAATCATACGAATTTTACTTGAGTTAAAAAAACTCATAACAAGTTGAGTGGTAGGTATACGAGTCATCATCATCATCATCCCGTCTCCATCATACGTCCCACTGCTGGGCACAGGCCTCTTCCCAGAATGGGCTTGGGCTGGAGTTCCCACGCAGGCCCAGTGCGTTTCTGCAGGCTGGTTTCCTTCACCGTAAAGCTCGTGGTAAATTTCAAATGTAATTCCGCACATGAATTTCTAAAAACTCACGAGGTACGAGCCGGGGTTTGAACCCACGATCCTCTGCTTGAGAGGCCATAGGTCAAACCACTCGGCCACCACGGCTTCGGTATACGGGTATACGAGTATATAATATAAATTTCTATATATATTGCCATCACTTAGGTAATATTTTTTCCCTTTTTTTTAATTCACGAATTTTTAAACTACTAAATAAACTGAAGTGATTTAAGAATATAGACAAAAATTTACCGTACATTCCCCTCCTATCTCTGAAAGTAAAGTGGGATTCAAATTTGTATATTCCCGGAGAACCTTAAAAAAGGGGCCCTATTAAAATTTTTAAATACAGGGGAGCGGGACAGTAAAAAAAAAGATAATTATTAAAATATATCATCGACCGAACCCTCTCCACACAAGCTCGACTCGCATTTGTTCGGTTTTTTTTTAATGCGAAGCCGGTATAAATACGTGAACTCGAACTGTAATCTTTCTAGAAGCAAATATCGTGTTATGCTATGCCCCTTTGCAGGCGCAGCATACCTAAATGTGCCCCTATGCAGCACGCTCAACGTGGGTCTTCTCGAACATTCGCACTGCTTATCGAAGACGTTCATGATGCAATCTTAATTATGCGCCCGAACACAACTTCGCCTTGATCATGGTTGCCTCACCTGTTTGCGTTTCATCGGTAAATGGAGTTCTCTCCGCTGTTTGCGAGTTTCTCTCAGACTGACAATTTACCTGATTGTAATCGACGTACATGGAAATTCACAGGTGAATTTGATTTAGGTGTTAATTTGGAAATGTTTTTGTTTCGCGGTATAGGTTATCGTAACGTACTCGTAATCATGGCTTTATGCACAGCTTGACAATATTTTTATATTTTTAATAATATAACTTATAATTCTTAGCTTGCGGAAGGTTGAGAAAGTAGCCAGGATTCACGAGGCTGATTTTGAAAGTAGGATAGTAAACTCACAACTCTGGCATCGAGTATACAGAACTAGCTAAGCAAAAACAGTTCTGTATACACGAAGCTTGATTATCTAGCTTACTAAAATTAGCTTAGCTTGCTATCTATTTCTCAGGCTCAGCTTTCATAAGTAGGTACTGAACATAATATATGTAAAGACAGAAAGAGCTAAATTAACATCCCTTGTGGCAGGATAACTTAAAAAGAGCTGCAGTATCAGACAAGATAAGCAGGGCGTTCGCTGTCACGGAAAATCTTTGCTGTGATTGCTTCTAGTCCTAATGCTGTTGGAACCCACTTCAAATCTACATTTAGCAAGCTAGGTATCGTTATTCTTAGTCTTTACAATTTGTTCGGTTTCGGACGTTTAAATTACGATTCTGGCCGAATAGACAATCTCAACGTTTAATTCAAATGTTTTTCGGGAGAAATTAATTTAAAAATTATTGAGTAGTTTGTGAATAACAATGTAGATAGTTTACGGTTTCTTGAAATGTTGATTAGTAAGTATGTCATTATCATTAATTATTTCGGTTGCAATGGGAACGATTGTGTGCCAAAAGGCTTTGAAATTGAGCTCATAAAGAGTTCGCAACGCGTTATCATATTATGGTGGTATTTATAATAGTTGAGTCTGTGTGATAGGTATTATGTTTTAATTTAGATGTACGAAAATAGAGGGTTTCCGGAAAAGTAGATTACTCATACAGACGTAGCTGTCGCACACGCATGCTAGCGAAGGAGCAAAGTAAAAGTTTGCAGTTTTTTGCCATAGCCTTCCACAAACTAAAGTCAGGATCAATCGTTTTGTGAGATTAAAAAAAACTGCAGTACATCTGATTTCAGAATGCATGCTTTTCTCTTGTTGTTAGACATTGTCGCTCGCCGTATGTGGCCCCTTTGCATATTTTAGGACTCTATGAAAATGTTTTGTGCTCTGAAACTAGGTTCAAGTAGGCTGGCCGTGAAATGAAAGAGAAAATGAAAATGATATTTTCTCTGTAAATTAGCCACGCAGACTTTTTTACAAGATACATAGACTACATAACACAACATAGTTTTCCAATCGTGCGATCGTGTGTGCGAAGTTATTAAATTAACATGAGCTTTGTGATGAACAAAAAGATCAAGGGAGAACCTTGATGCACCTACTAAACAATTTAATGGTGAGTGTGAAGTTATTATTCGGCACTGGACCAGCACGTAACTGGAAATAAATCTATACCTACGAGTAGAAGTAAGGCGTTTATCCTATGCTCGTAATAATAAAAAAATAAATGACTTATCGACTTGGTCAGTTCGATATTATTATATTTATAGCTAAATCTCTAATTTTACGTGAAATTATTGACAGGAGGAGGAGTTATTGATCTATTTATACGTAGGTACTCTCTGTCGTGCAGAATAATTTATCGACTGTATTCAATTGACAGTGGCTACACATCGGCCTAATTGCTGGTGTCTGTTGGTCTGCCACTAACTAAATCAGTTATTTTTAGTTACGTTACGAACGCAGTATAAGTAAAAATATAAATAACTAGCTTTTATTGACGATATTACCCATATGATTCCTACTAATCTCACTACTTACCTACCCTACTTACCTATTCTCATGTAATCACGCCAAGAAGGCTGATGAGATTTTAATAAAATTTGGCATATAAATAGTTATAATTTAATATAAGTTCATATCGAATGTGTGTGTGAAAAGTGTCCGAGGTATAGTGATAAACGAATTTTTCGCAGACGTATTCACAAGTACACATTTACTTGTAAGTATGTCTATTTTTGAAATGCGCCGTTTTCCCGATCTTTAGTAAGTTCATATGTAATCCCCATAGAGAGAATAAAAAATATCGACAAAATATTATCAAATATAAAGTTTGAACCATTGTTTGCTAGTTCCGTGAGGATTCTTGCTATACGTATAGTATACATGTATTATATAAATTAAGCAGTTTGTCCGTGAATACGTAGTTAATTAGCACATAATTAAAACAAAGAAATCCAGTGAAATCGTTCAGGTACTTTCACTCAACTTGTGATAGCGACCAATACAAAGCCCAGTTTAGACCTGCAAGAAATATCGTGCAAGTTGCATTGAGGCACTCGATTGAACATTTCTAATTCGTTCGCTTTATGGAATCTATCTCTGTAAATGTTTGTCGGTATTTACTGTGGTTGATACATTTTTAACATGAAACTACCGTGAGACTCACTCATAGTACCTACCTAAAATCATCATCATCATGTCAGCCGAAAGATGTCCTGTCCACTGCTAGACATAGGCTTCCCCCAAGGCTCTCCACTCAGACCGGTCTTGTGCTTTCCGCATCCACCGCGATCCCGCGATCTTAATCAACCTAACTAAAATAAATCCAGATAATTCACGTTTTAAATCTCGACATGTTTCGGGCTAATTCGTAGCCCTTCCTCTCGGAGCACACGTCAGCGAGCAGTCGTGTGAGCAGAGCGGTGGTGCGCAGTACGCGTTTTGCAGCAGCCGCCGTGGCATGTACATATCTACTCCGAGCGGAAGAGCTAATAACTAACATGTCGAGCTAAACTCGACTTAAGACCGCGATTAAGGATTTTTTCCGGGTTTATTTCCTCATCAGTTGATAAGTGTTCCATACATTGATTGATGTTGAAAGTGTACACGTCAAAGGCGAGACTATACTTTGAACGAAAAAAAATCAAATAAAGACAACTTTACAGGGGTATTCTATTCAGTCAAACTAACCCCAATAACCTGCTGAAATACCTATTCCAGAATAATTTGAAAATGTTGTCTATTTCGAATCAAACAATATCACTACCCGAGTTCAAATGAAAAGGCTGAAGACACCTTATAATTGTATTGTTAGTTAGAGATGCTGATTTATTACCAATAAAAAATGTACACACAAATTTGTCCCATTTGTTGTTTTAGCGTTGCCGCCTATTAAACCTTACCTTGCTTACCTTGGTAAATCTCTATGTATTTACCTGTTTTCTGTACTGCTTATTATATGTTGGTGTTCAATAAAGAGTCATTATATTGTACTGTAAATATTTGTATTTCACTTTTAATTTACCTAGCCATATACACAGCAGAATAAAGATAAGTAGTAACATCATCGGAATGCTTTCGACGACGTGTGTGTGATAAGATAAGATCGCTTTAGTATAAGATGAGACAAACATTCTAGGATAAATGTACCTTGTTGACGTTTCGAACCTCAAACACGCCCTTTATAGATGGGGTAAACAGCCAGTCATAAACAATCTCAATACAAAAAATTACAAAACATAATATATACATAATAGCTAAACCATAAAAACATGTGCTCAATGTAACTAAATCCAAACTTACTGTGCTCCATTGTTGCGAGGAACTGTGGACAACCTGTTTCGTTAACTCAACATATAAATCGCGGAATAGTTTCTCAGAAAGGCCGCTTTCTGCTGACCTCAATGTTAAAGACTCAAGCTCAACAATAGCGCCCCAGCGTGGTCGAACAATCGGTGCCAAGGGTAAATGAATAACAGATTTATCCAAGAATTGCAAACTAGTATACCCCTTCATCCTCAGTTTATCGGTAGCTACAAGAAAACGTTTTCCATTCGCTATCTCAGGAATATATGAAACTACCGTTTCATATGGCAACACCTCAAAATTTTCTTCAATAGATGTTCCTTTCTGATAATATTTCATCAATCTGGATCCGCCGTAGCCGTCCAATAATTTAATGGCATTTTCTAAAGTTCCAAAACGTGGTTCCAAATGCTGTGTCTGCAGCCCTCGCACTAGTTCTCCTTGATAAATAAGACCCACAATTAAAGAAAACCAAATCCAGAGCAAGAACAATAAATTCATTAAGAACGATTTTGATACGTAGTTGGCTTGCTGCCCCAAAAAAATTGCTAGCGTGGTCCAAACTATTTGAGGACTCTTTTTGTTGCCTTTATAGGACTCAATTCTATGAATTACTTTCAAAACAACAGCAAGCATGAATAAAGTGATTCCAAGCAAAGCCGTAATGTTACTTATCATGGGAAAAATAACTTTTGCCCAAGCATAAATTTCACGCTGTGGTGGCCCGCACCATGCTATTTCACAAAAATATAGTATGGGTAATGAAAGTACTTCAATGATGAAGTTCTCATCAAGGAATATACTCGCATATACATCATATTTTTTGTGAATCAGTTCAAAACCGGGACCATCTGAATCTCCTTTAACTTCTCCGGCACACATCCAATTCAATGTAGTATTTAAACATCCAAATAAGATCGTTAACCATTTTTTGAAAATGCCGCCATTATCGCCAGCCGCTTCGGTGTTATTCGTACATATAAAATACGGAAAAACTGTACGACCTGAAATGTTCACTTCACAGCCATGAAAATTATTAAACTTCCTCGGGTAAAAATTACTTTTTATCAGATCCATCTTTACGGCCGAAGTATTACCACAACCATTACTACTGCTGTAGGGAAAGTATGTGAACATTTCAACAGTTTGTCCGGCGTCCTCGGAATTCAATATTATTAAATCAGCAATATCGTGTTCCCAAGCAGTTTCTGTGATTAAGTTCAAAACTGATTCTGTTTTGAGGCTGGATAGAATCACAATAACTTTACTTGGAACAATTATTTTTGTGTCCATTTTATCCACGAAATATAGGAATTCATGGTATGTGGTTATGAATAGAATGGCTTGTTGGAAGGCTATGGTTTGATTGTCAATAAGTGCATCGATGTATATTGTTTTGACAGAGCCTTGATACTTTGTCAAGAAAGCCGTTACGTCTCCAGGATCACTGCGGCACCAAACTACTGATAGTTGTACACGAAATTCAAACTCTGAATTTGAAATATAAGAAGCCTTGTCACTCAATTTAGAAGATTCAACAAGACAAGTGAGCAACAACACTAAAATCAGTTGCACTAAATTTAATTTCATTTTTAGATTTAAATGTTATCGAAGGGCGTCCTACATTCAAAACCTTCTATTATAAAATGGTCACTTTGATCAATGTACCTACCTACGTACCTGAAAACAAGTAAAATCATAAATCTTGCGATACCTTTCAAAACGTCAGAACTAATAACATTCACAAAGGGTTTGACGCATTGATTATTGCTTAGAGAGTGAAAATTTTCTGATGGAAATGATGGGTCGAAGTGCGCTGCTTTATTTAATTGTACCCTTATAATGAATAAATAAGTACTGAAGTGACACTTAATGATACAGAAAACAGATACGTTTTTCACGACGTAAGCCGTTGTTCAATTGTCCTTTTGTCGATCCAAGAATTGACCACAATTAAATAGGTATGTATATTAAACAACAATTCAATTGGTATTTATGTAATAAAGATAGAATACAAAACATTATAGACACAAATGCGATAAAATTCGAAATGTTTGAATATGTAAAATATTATTTATGAAACATTAAATGCCATTGTGACTCTACCGAGTGCTAAAAAATCTTACATGATACATCTTAGAAGTTAAAGAAATATTTAAAAATAAGTTATGTTACTCTATCTACCTTATAAAAAATAATTATACAATATTATTGCCGGAGCAATGTTGGAGGGTAATTGGCATTTAAGGCAGGACTTGAGAAATATCAAAACTTTAGTTAAGTTTCAATGTTGTTCTAGCGAATGCAATGAAGATTTTTCTTTACACAAAATATTTGATTCTCGTAGTCCTGTGCTTATTTAATACATTTGTATTTTGTAGCCGAATGGTATTGTAGATACATTTTGTGATATCCTTTACATGTAGAACTTATGTAGACTGTTACTTTATTTTACTTAGACTTTAATTACAAAAAAATGCAGCCCTAACATTGGAGTGCGAGCGTCAACGTTAGCTGACCCATAATAAAAGCAAAGGATGCGAACAGTATCTCCTCGATTGTAATCTCGCGGAACTGAATAGCCCGAATACATGCAAAAATAAGTCACTCCGATCGAGTCACCCCTTGAACATATGTTTTGTTTTTCTACCAAGATGCTTAATCGAGTAACTTAAAATACAGTTAGGTACCTACCGTTTAACAGGACCTAGGCTTTTACATAGTTTAGGCTCGAACTTACACATTTTGTCGTCGTAATTTTAATTTCGTTCTATTTGAGGTAAAATAAGTTTGTAATTAGGTGGTTCTTTGGAAAGAGTGCACATGTTCTGTTATAAGTTACAAAGTATTATTAGAATGGGTGCCTCACATACCTAATGCAAGATACGCTTTAGATTAACCGCCGCGTTGCGTGACGATGGCGTCGATGAGGAGGACTCCTCCATTGATGATGGACAGAGAGGCTTTTGCCAGCATCTTCTTTACTTCCTCGGTCCTTGTTGCGTTGTGGTACCTGAAAATAGGAATATAAACGTTAGAATCTTCAACAAGACCGTCATGAGTTAAATACTAAAGAAAACATATTTACCTAAAGAAAGTTTTGTGGAGAGTAGATATACTCTTAACATATAGATAATGGTTTCGAATCTTATGAACGAAATCAGATAGATGGTGGATCCAGTCACGTTACCAACAAACTTTGACCACATTTTATTTATCTTCACGTGTACCTATGTATGTACGAATAGCATAGTCCATAAGTGGCACGACAGAGTGTCGTTAGTTAAGCTACGGTGTGACATACTCACACACACCCACCCAATGGGGTAGGTAGGAGGAGCACACGAAATGGCACCGCTTCGAAGCCACTTTTAGCAATTTTAGGTTTTTAAATTGACAAAAACGGTAAATGTAGGCATCAGTTACTAATTTTAACAGACTTATTTTGTAATAAAAAGAAGGCTTAACAATTTACCTTATTTCTATTGCTACTTGCGGAATAAAAATAATGCCTTACCTGTCAATAAGGATGGCGCCACTGGCAACGAACAAACCCACTCCGATCAAAGTGTAGAAAATGTCAATGCGCTTGTGAGAGGGTGTCTGCAAAAAGTAGCCTGAAAAGATAAATTAATAACTTTAATGAAAATTACATAAAGCGATTTGGTGGGACTGCTGGACCTTGAGTGAGACTGAGTGAGTGCGTGCATGTTTGCGGCTTAGCTCAATAAAAATATACAAAAATGTGGAAAAGATACATCAAGAAAGTGGTAAAACAAATACTATTTTTACAAGCTTTTATGTGGTTTCACCTGTCCCGTTGTCTGTCTGTCTGTCTGTAATCAAATCTTGCAAGTTAAATTTTACCAACTTCCAGTAATCAGATTGACTTGAAATTTGGAATACTTATGTAAATCGCGTGACTATACAATAATATAGTAGTGACATCCTGGTAGTCTAGCCAGGATCGTCTCCGTAGGACAGAACTCTTCAACGGTTAATAGCATCAACTTGAAATTTGGTATGCAAATGTAGTTCGGGTGACAATGCAAGTACAGCCAACAAAAAGTACAGTCAGCAAAAAATTTTATCGTTAGGTTATTTAAGCTAATTTTAATTTTTATTACTGTCAAATTACAGTAAATGAGAAATACTAGTGGTCCCAAGACGCTCCCCTGTAGTACACCGTATCTTATTTGTTTAAAATCTGATAAATAGTCTTTGTCTTTGATTTTATACATATTCTTTGTATTTGAGTAATTTGTTTCCGAGTATTCAAATAACATTTTACCGAACCGTAAGCATTACCTACCACGCAACCCATATCTACATACATAGTTTAGTTAATAATATGTTGTGACTAACAAAATCTAACGTCTTAGCAAGGTCCATATACAGAGCACAAACGGGCATTTTATTATGTAATGTCTTCATATTTATGGAAGTATTCTTATGAAAACCTTTTTGTTGAATAAATTGTTATTATTTTTCCATGACTACAAAACCGGGATGAGAGTCAAGCTCAGAATTTCGAAATTGGTGAATCTTATCAAAGGCGTTACCAGCAGCAGCTCCAGCGAAGACGATGAGGTATCCGACGAAGGTGCCCGTGACCAGCATGCCAGTCTCCACGTCCGTGTTGAAGCTTACGGCGTGGATCGCGACGCAGGAGCACGTCAGCGCCTGGAAAATTATAATAAACTTATTATTTTTTAGTTCAACTCTATATAAGATCATCAAGGAATAGGTTTCAAGAAAGCTTCAGGGAGTTGGGGTCGTGTCGCCGAGTTTTTCAACTGGTGAGAGTCCGGCATTGTCTGGGCCTTCCCAGTCGTCTTTAATGGATTTTACCCGATTGCACGCTACCACTTTATATAAATTTAAAAACAAAAAAAACAAGTAAACAAAGGCAATGACTAGGTCCTTGGCTCTTAAGGCGACTCAAGTCCAAAAAATACGTTTATAGGTGCGCCTTCTGAGGTTCCGTGGAATGAAAAGAAGGTATTAAGGCACACGAACGTATACTGAAAATATTAAAGTGGAAAGTACACAGTAACAGTGTTCTGCGTAAAATTTGATAATGGCCCAGTTAATGGTTCATTTATCTGGCCTCTACATAATTATACTAATGCCAAGTCTCCAGCTCCAGTGGTGTAGGTTGGGCGTTGTCAGTCAGTCAGCCGTCAGCCAATCAGTCACTTAGCTCTATCACAGGCATAAGATGGAGATAAATAAGGTTCTCATTACATACTAGCCTTTATGGCTTCGCTCGCTTGAACCATTAGATGTACGAGTATCAGTGGGATTGAAATTCTGGATTTTTACTAAATCCCCGTGGCAGTTCCCATGTGTAACGTCGTGGTTTTCATTTACGCTGTATGAATTTCACACTGAACTTTACCCAGATACTCGTACATCTCGATCCCATGAGAATATCGGTAAAAAAAGTAGCCTAGTGTTATACCCATGATTTAGCAATCTACATAAATTTAATATGATTAATGTGCTATTTTTAATGTGCGCCCTTTTCCGGATTTTTAGTAAGTTCATATGTATTCCCTATCGAGAGAATAAAAAATATCGACAAAATATGTATGTATGTAAGTACCATTGTTTGCTAGTTCTGCGAGGATTCTTGCTATACGTATAGTATACATGTATTATATAAATTAAGCAGTTTGTCCGTGAAAACGTAGTTAATTAGCACATAATTAAAACAAAGGAATCCAGTGAAATTGTTCAGGTACTTTCACTCAACTTGTGATAGCGACCAATACAAAGCCCAGTTTAAACCTGCAAGAAATATCGTGCAAGTTGCATTGAGGCACTCGATTGAACATTTCTAATTCGTTCGCTTTATGGAATCTATCTCTGTAAATGTTTGTGGGTATTTACTGTGGTTGATACATTTTTAACATGAAACTACCGTGAGACTCACTCATAGTACCTACCTAAAATCATCATCCTCATGTCAGCCGAAAGATGTGCACTGCTAGACATAGGCCTCCCACTCAGACCGGTCTTGTACTTTCCGCATCCACCGCGATCCCGCGATCTTAATCAGCCTACCTAAAATAAATCCAGATAATTCACGTTTTAAATGTCGACGAATAAAGTATAGCTCGACATGTTTCGGGCTAATTCGTAGCCTTCCTCTCGGAGCACACGTCAGCGAGCAGTCGTGTTAGCAGAGCGGTGGCGCGCAGTACGCGTTTTGCAGCAGCCGCCGTGGCATATACATCTACTCCGAGCGGAAGAGCTAATAACTCGATGGTTGGCGGTCCTCTACTGTGCGTTTTTCCAGAAATTTCCTGCCTCGTACAGCAAAACTCTGGAATGAACTATCGCCTGCGGTATTCCCGGACCGATATGTGTTAGTGAATGTCATTCTTTACATTTGGACATGAAGGATATGGCATCACTGGTTTCGCTTTCTTGCATATTGTAACACAATTTTGATCTGTCACTTCTGTCTGAACCTCTTGACCTCTGTGTCCGGTCTGCGTACTAATATTTACCATATAATTCTAAATCCTCCGTTTAACGTGTTACAAGTATATAATCATCATCTGTTGTACCAAAGTATCAAAGTCAATAAAGCTCCGTGTCGGATACTTTCCATATTTTATTTCTGAGCCCTGCCACACTCCAACTGCCTGGCTGAAGATCCACCTCCTCAACAAGTTATCGGCTCAGATCACGTTTTCTTATCTTTTTTTATCTTGCGTTTATCATTGCGCATTCCCTAAGTCATTCAACGTTAGTGGCAGGGCGGCGGATTTGTCGTACGATCGACTTGGCGCTGCATGCCGGCACGTGGTGCCTCATTGGATCGGGACGGCGATAATCCTTACGCTATGGACGGCGATCGTAACTTGGAAATAAATACTGAACGGGTTGGCAGCGCATCCGGCAACGTGGGCGGAGCAATGCATCAAGAACCGGTGAGCAAATTTGATACTTACGGCCACGAAAAGCTCGAAGGAGCTGCCAATTATCATAATTGGAAATTCACGATGAAAATGATTCTTGTTATGGAGGGTTTGTGGTCTTGCGTGCTTGGCACTGAAACCAATGGTGTTAAAATGGACAGAGCGCTGGCTCGAATTTGCTTGGGAGTGAAGCCCACCTGCATTCAACATGTGCGCGACAAGCAAACAGCCAAGGAAGCTTGGGATGCCCTAGCAAATATATTTGAAGATAAAGGTCTGTTCCGTAGAGTAATGCTTATGCGAAAATTACACCTTTAGTCAATGTGAAAATATGACTGTCTATATAAACACTATTATGATACTGGTGCAGCAGCTAGCAGACATAGGACGTACCATAGAGGACGAGGAAATAGCCGAGATTCTTCTTTTTGGGTTACCCCAGGAGTATGACAACCTAGTATCCAGTCTTGGGACAGCGACAACGGCAGCTAAGTTGACCAGCGAATTGGTTAGGACCCGCTTATTACAAGAAGAACTGCGAAGGCAAAACGGTGATTCTACCACTGGTGAACTTGCATTTACTTTGAGAAGAAAGAAATTGATTGTCTGTCACCATTGCAAGAAACCGGGGCATGTGAAAGCTAAATGCTTCAAGTTGAAAAATGAAAAGAAGAGCGATCATGTGTTCCTGGCGACTGCGTTTCAAGCGAGTGCAGAAGACAACTGGATCCTGGACTCAGGGGCAACTGCACACATGTGCAGGGACCGTAGTTGGTTTATAGAAGGAACTCTTAAAGGCTATAACAGTAATGTAACAGTAGCTAATGGTGATACTCTTTTGTGTAATGGTCGAGGTGATGTCACTTTTAGAATTAACAATATTATAATTACTTTAACTGATGTTATGTTTATACCTAAACTCTCAACTAATTTGATCAGTATTAGCAAACTGTGTGAGAAGGATTTGTCAGTAAATTTTTTAAATAATAATTGTTATATTCATTTGGGTGAATCTTTAGTAATGTCGGCCACAAAAAGTAAAGGTATCTATTTTTTGGACAATGTTGAGTCTGTCTGTAGGAATAGGCATAATGTTTTATGTTCACAGGATCAGCACAATACAGATGCAGCTTTAATGGTGTCAATGGAGATTTGGCACAAGAGGCTTGGACACCTTAACTCCCGTGGTATGTGTGCTCTTAGAGAGTTGGCTTCCGGTGTTCTGTTTCAGAGTCCACAGCATGATGCGAGCTTAAAGGAGTGTGTGTCATGCATTGAGGGGAAGCAGGCAATGATGTCTTTTCCCAGTCATGGATCCAGACGTTCTGGACAACTATTGGAGCTCATCCACTCGGACGTGTGTGGGCCACTGCCTGTCTGCAGCCTTGGAGGTGCTAGATACCTGGTGACTTTTACAGACGACTACTCAAGAAAATCTTTTGGATATTTTCTTAAGAAGAAATCAGAGGTATTGTCCAAATTTATTATTTTTAAAGCTACTGTAGAGAAACAGACAGATTTATGTATTAAGAGACTACGTTCCGATGGTGGTGGCGAATACTGCAGCAAGAATTTTGCTAAGTATTTAGAAAAAGAGGGGATTATTCATGAAACTACTGTGCCATATAGCCCGCAGCAGAATGGTGTTGCGGAGAGGCTCAACCGAATTTTGTTTGAAAAAGCTCGATGTATGCTCAGGGAGTCTGGCTTAGGTAAGCAGTACTGGGGTGAAGCGGTAGCCACTGCTATTTATTTAAAAAATCGAAGCCCTACGTCTGCAGTTCCCGGTAGGATTCCTGAAGAGGTATGGTCAGGACAAAAAGTTGATCTCAGTCATCTGAGAATTTTTGGCTGCAAAGCGTTGTCACTTATTCCAAAGGCCAAACGTGACAAGCTTGATCCAAAAAGTAAACATTGTATTTTTGTAGGTTACAGTGAGTGTTCAAAGGGTTATAGACTGATAGACCCCTCTAGCCCCAATCATATTATTGTGTCTCGGAATGTGATATTTTTAGAAAATGAATTTATTTCCAATCATAGAGAAAAGTCTCATAATGATATTAATATGGATTTTTATGATAGTATTGACCAAACTATGATATTAGATAATAATGGTAATAATAATTTAAATAATGGTCAAATAGCTAATGATAATAATATTTTAATTCATGACTCTAATAATAGTGTTTATGATGAGGAAGTAGGACCCCAGAACTTTTTATCTCCTGAAGTTTCGAGTCCTGAAAATTTTACTTCTCCAGTTTCAGGTGATTCGTCATTCTGCAGCCCAGTAGCGACGAGTGGCGCAGACAGTGAAACTGACGACTCTCACCAGTCTTCATCAACGGACGAGACGCTCGTTCGAGGGGAAGAAGATGTGACGGCTCCAGAGATGGCGCCACAGGTACCAGTCACATTGTGCGAACGACCCGTTCGTTCCACTAGAAGACCGATCAGGTATAATGATTACGATTTATCTGACACGTCGATGCTAGTTCGTAATACTATTTATGAAGAGCCCATGTCCTATGAAGAGGCTATGTCTAGTTCAAATGCAGATAAATGGCAAATGGCTATGCAGACTGAATATGACTCTCTTTTAAATAATAATGTTTGGGAGTTGGTAGACAGACCTAGTAATCATAATGTCATTAAAAGTAAATGGGTATATAAAGTAAAGAGCGATGCCTCAGGTAATTTTATTAAACACAAGGCTAGATTAGTGGCTCGCGGATTTACTCAAAAATATGGCATTGATTTTGATGAAACCTTTTCACCAGTTGTTCGTCATTCTACAATGAGATTATTATTTTGTTTGGCAACTGAATTAAATATGGACATGGAACATATTGATGTAACAAGTGCCTTCTTACATGGAGAGCTTTCAGAGCGCATTTATATGGAGCAGCCATTGGGATTTGTTGTAGATAAAAATAAAGTGTGTTTGCTTCATAAGAGTATTTATGGCCTTAAGCAGGCAAGTAGAGTATGGAATTCTAAAGTAAATGAATTTTTAATTTCCAATGGTTACTCTCAAAGTAAATGTGAGCCCTGCGTTTACACTAAGAATAAAGGTAAAGAGCTTACAATAATAGCTCTATATGTTGATGATTTTTACATATTTTCTAATAGCTCTACCGAAAAAGAACATATATGTAAATTATTAATGAAAGAATTCGAGTGTAAACACTTGGGTATTATTAGAAATTGTTTAGGTATGAATGTGCATAGGAACAAAAGTGGAGACAAAATAATATTGTGTCAATCTGAATATATTAGAAAATTACTTGTTCGTTTTGGCATGAGCAATTGTAAAGCAGTCTCCACTCCAATGTCTGTCAATTATAAATTTCAGAATGTAGATAAAAATAATTGTTTGGCTCAAGATGTTTATCCATATAGAGAATTAATTGGCAGTTTAATGTATTTATCTGTATGCACTCGGCCGGACATATCTTTTGCTCTTAGTCAGCTTAGTCAATATAATATGTGTTTCTCACAGGATCATTGGCTTGCTGCAAAAAGGTTACTGCGTTATCTTAGTGGGACCATTGATTATGGCTTAGTATTTTCTAAAAGTAGTAATGTTAATGTAACCGTATATGCTGATGCAGATTGGGCCAACGATCCTATTGACAGAAAGTCTTATAGTGGTTTTGTCATTAAGGTTGGAGACTCTGTTGTAAACTGGGAGTCTCGTAAGCAACGCTGTGTTGCTTTATCGAGCACCGAAGCTGAGTATTTGGCGATAGGTGACGCCTGTAAAGAGCTTTGTTTTATTAGGAATTTCATGTACGAAATTTTCAATAAACATTGTAAGCTTACCGTCTTCAATGATAATCAGAGTGCCCTAAAGTTGCTCGAATTAAAGGAATATTGTCATAAGAGGACAAAACACATAGATATAAGATTTCATTTTGTAAAAGATATTGTTAGGTTGCACCATGTAGATATAAGGTATCTCTCTACAGCTGATATGTTGGCAGATATTATGACCAAGGCTCTACCTAACTGTAAGCATGTCAAATTTGTTAAGGGTTTGTGTTTGAGGTCTATGGTAGAGCAGTAATTTATAGTTGGTAGAGCTGTGAAATGTAGAGTCGTAGAGTTTGAGAAATTTTTACTGTAGTTTTCTCTACGCCTCTATATTGTTATGTAAAGCTTGAGGGGAAGTGTTAGTGAATGTCATTCTTTACATTTGGACATGAAGGATATGGCATCACTGGTTTCGCTTTCTTGCATATTGTAACACAATTTTGATCTGTCACTTCTGTCTGAACCTCTTGACCTCTGTGTCCGGTCTGCGTACTAATATTTACCATATAATTCTAAATCCTCCGTTTAACGTGTTACAAGTATATAATCATCATCTGTTGTACCAAAGTATCAAAGTCAATAAAGCTCCGTGTCGGATACTTTCCATATTTTATTTCTGAGCCCTGCCACACTCCAACTGCCTGGCTGAAGATCCACCTCCTCTACAACATGACCTTCAAGTTTTCAAGAAAAGAGCGTACTCCTACCTTAAAGGCCGGCAACGCACTTGTGACTCTTCTGGTGTTGCAGGTGTCCATGGGCGACGGTAATCGCTTACCATCAGACGATTCGCCTGCTCGTTTTCCCCCTATACCATAAATAACAAAAACTAACATGTCGAGCTAAACTCGACTTAAGACCGCGATTAAGGATTTTTTCCGGGTTTATTTCCTAATCAGTCGATAAATGTTCCATACATTGATTGATGTTGAAAGTGTACCTACACGTCAAAGGCGAGACTATACTTTGAACGAAAAAAAATGAATAAAGACAACTTTACAGAAGTATTCTATTCAGTCAAGCTAACCCCAATAACCTGCTAAAATACCTATTCCAGAATAATTTGAAAATGTTGTCTATTTCGAATCAAACTATCACTACCTGAGTTCAAATGAAAAGGCTGAAGACACCTTATAATTGTATTGTTAGTTAGAGATGCTGATTTATTACCAATAAAAAATGTACACACAAATTTGTCACATTTGTTGTTTTAGCGTTGCCGCCTATTAAACCTTACCTTGCTTACCTTGGTAAATCTCTATGTATTTACCTGTTTTCTGTACTGCTTATTATAAGTTGGTGTTCAATAAAGAGTCATTATATTGTACTGTAAATATTTGTATTTCACTTTTAATTTACCTAGCCATATACACAGCAGAATAAAGATAAGTAGTAACATCATCGGAATGCTTTCGTCGACGTGTGTGTGATAAGATAAGATCGCTTTAGTATAAGATGAGACAAACATTCTAGGATAAATGTACCTTGTTGACGTTTCGAACCTCAAACACGCCCTTTATAGATGGGGTAAACAGCCAGTCATAAACAATCTCAATACAAAAAATTACAAAACATAATATATACATAATAGCTAAACCATAAAAACATGTGCTCAATGTAACTAAATCCAAACTTAACGTGCTCCATTGTTGCGAGGAACTGTGGACAACCTGTTTCGTTAACTCAACATATAAATCGCGGAATAGTTTCTCAGAAAGGCCGCTTTCTGCTGACCTCAATGTTAAAGACTCAAGCTCAACAATAGCGCCCCAGCGTGGTCGAACAATCGGTGCCAAGGGTAAATGAATAACAGATTTATCCAAGAATTGCAAACTAGTATACCCCTTCATCCGCAGTTTATCGGTAGCTACAAGAAAACGTTTTCCATCCGCTATCTCAGGAATATATGAAACTACCGTTTCATATGGCAACACCTCAAAATTTTCTTCAATAGATGTTCCTTTCTGATAATATTTCATCAATCTGGATCCGCCGTAGCCGTCCAATAATTTAATGGCATTTTCTAAAGTTCCAAAACGTGGTTCCAAATGCTGTGTCTGCAGCCCTCGCACTAGTTCTCCTTGATAAATAAGACCCACAATTAAAGAAAACCAAATCCAGAGCAAGAACAATAAATTCATTAAGAACGATTTCGATACGTAGTTGGCTTGCTGCCCCAAAAAAATTGCTAGCGTGGTCCAAACTATTAGAGGACTCTTTTTGTTGCCTTTGTAGGACTCAATTCTATGAATTACTTTCAAAACAACAGCAAGCACGAATAAAGTGATTCCAAGCAAAGCCGTAATGTTACTTATCATGGGAACAATAACTTTTGCCCAAACATAAATTTCACGCTGTGGTGGCCCGCACCATGCTATTTCACAAAAATATAGTATGGGTAATGAAAGTACTTCAATGATGAAGTTCTCATCAAGGAATATACTCGCATATACATCATATTTTTTGTGAATCAGTTCAAAACCGGGATTATCTGAATCTCCTTTGACTTCTCCGGCACACATCCAATTCAATGTAGTATTTAAACATCCAAATAAGATCGTTAACCATTTTTTGAAAATGCCGCCATTATCGCCAGCCGCTTCGGTGTTATTCGTGCATATAAAATACGGAAAAACTGTACGACCTGAAATGTTCACTTCACAGCCATGAAAATTATTAAACTTCCTAGGGTAAAAATTACTTTTTATCAGATCCATCTTTACGGCCGAAGTATTACCACAACCATTACTACTGCTGTAGGGAAAGTATGTGAACATTTCAACAGTTTGTCCGGCGTCCTCGGAATTCAATATTATTAAATCAGCAATATCGTGTTCCCAAGCAGTTTCTGTGATTAAGTTCAAAACTGATTCTGTTTTGAGGCTGGATAGAATCACAATAACTTTACTTGGAACAATTATTTTTGTGTCCATTTTATCCACGAAATATAGGAATTCATGGTATGTGGTTATGAATAGAATGGCTTGTTGGAAGGCTATGGTTTGATTGTCAATAAGCGCATCGATGTATATTGTTTTGACAGAGCCTTGATAATTTGTCAAAAAAGCCGTTACGTCTCCAGGATTACTGCGGCACCAAACTACTGATAGTTGTACACGAAATTCAAACTCTGAATTTGAAATATAAGAAGCCTTGTCACTCAATTTAGAAGATTCAACAAGACAAGTGAGCAACAACACTAAAATCAGTTGCACTAAATTTAATTTCATTTTTAGATTTAAATGTTATCGAAGGGCGTCCTACATTCAAAACCTTCTATTATAAAATGGTCACTTTGATCAATGTACCTACCTACGTACCTGAAAACAAGTAAAATCATAAATCTTGCGATACCTTTCAAAACGTCAGAACTAATAACATTCACAAAGGGTTTGACGCATTGATTATTGCTTAGAGAGTGAAAATTTTCTGATGGAAATGATGGGTCGAAGTGCGCTGCTTTATTTAATTATACCCTTATAATGAATAAATAAGTACTGAAGTGACACTTAATGATACAGAAAACAGATACGTTTTTCACGACGTAAGCCGTTGTTAAAATAGGTATGTATATTAAACAACAATTCAATTGGTATTTATGTAATAAAGATAGAATACAAAACATTATAGACACAAATGCGATAAAATTCGAAATGTTTGAATATGTAAAATATTATTTATGAAACATTAAATGCCATTGTGACTCTACCGAGTGCTAAAAAATCTTACATGATACATCTTAGAAGTTAATGAAATATTCAAAAATAAATTATGTTACTCTATCTTTCTTATAAAAATAATTATACAATATTATTGCCGAGGCACTGTTGGAGGGTAATTGGCATTTAAGGCAGGACTTGAGAAATATCAAAACTTTAGTTAAGTTTCAATGTTGTTCTAGCGAATGCAATGAAGATTTTTCTTTTCACAAAATATTTGATTCTCGTAGTCCTGTGCTTATTTAATACATTTGTATTTTGTAGCCGAATGGTATTGTAGATACATTTTGTGATATCCTTTACATGTAGAACTTATGTAGACTGTTACTTTATTTTACTTAGACTTTAATTACAAAAAAATGCAGCCCTAACATTGGAGTGCGAGCGTCAACGTTAGCTGACCCATAATAAAAGCAAAGGATGCGAACAGTATCTCCTCGATTGTAATCTCGCGGAACTGAATAGTTCGAATACATGCAAAAATAAGTCACTCCGATCGAGTCACCCCTTGAACATATGTTTTGTTTTTCTACCAAGATGCTTAATCGAGTAACTTAAAATACGGTTAGGTACCTACCGTTTAACAGGACCTAGGCTTATACATAGTTTAGGCTCAAACTTACAAATTCGGTCGTCGTAATTTTAATTTCGTTCTATTTGAGGTAAAATAAATTTGTAATTAGGTGGTTCTTTGGAAAGAGTGCACATGTTCTGTTATAAGTTACAAAGTATTATTAGAATGGGTGCCTCATATACCTAATGCAAGATACGCTTTAGATTAACCGCCGCGTTGCGTGACGATGGCGTCGATGAGGAGGACTCCTCCATTGATGATGGACAGAGAGGCTTTTGCCAGCATCTTCTTTACTTCCTCGGTCCTTGTTGCGTTGTGGTACCTGAAAATAGGAATTTAAACGTTAGAATCTTCAACAAGACCGTCATGAGTTAAATACTAAAGAAAACATATTTACCTAAAGAATGTTTTGTGCAGAGTAGATATACTCTTAACATATAGATAATGGTTTCGAATCTTATGAACGAAATCAGATAGATGGTGGATCCAGTCACTTTACCAACAAACTTTGACCACATTTTATTTATCTTCACGTGTACCTATGTTTGTACGAATAGCATAGTCCATAAGTGGCACGACAGAGTGTCGTTAGTAAAACTACGGTGTGACATACTCAGACACACCCACCCAATGGGGTAGGTAGGAGGAGCACACGAAATGACACCGCTTCGAAGCCACTTTTAGCAATTTTAGATTTTTAAATTGACAAAAACGGTAAATGTAGGCATCAGTTACTAATTTTAACAGACTTATTTTGTAATAAAAAGAAGGCTTAACAATTTACCTTATTTCTATTGCTACTTGCGGAATAAAAATAATGCCTTACCTGTCAATAAGGATGGCGCCACTGGCAACGAACAAACCCACTCCGATCAAAGTGTAGAAAATGTCAATGCGCTTGTGAGAGGGTGTCTGCAAAAAGTAGCCTGAAAAGATAAATTAATAACTTTAATGAAAATTACATAAAGCGATTTGGCGGGACTGCTGGACCTTGAGTGAGACTGAGTGAGTGCGTGCATGTTTGCGGCTTAGCTCAATCAAAATATACAAAAAAAAAATGTGGAAAAATTACATCAAGAAAGTGGTAAAACAAATACTATTTTTACAAGCTTTTATGTGGTTTCACCTGTCCCGTTGTCTGTCTGTCTGTCTGTAATCAAATCTTGCAAGTTAAATTTTACCAACTTCCAGTAATCAGATTGACTTGAAATTTGGAATACTTATGTAAATTGCGTGACTATACAATAATATAGTAGTGACATCCTGGTAGTCCAGCCAGGATCGTCTCCGTAGGACAGAACTCTTCAACGGTTTATAGCATCGACTTGAAATTTGGTATGCAAATGTAGTTTGGGTGACAATGCAAGTACAGCCAACAAAAAGTACAGTCAGCAAAAAAAGCTTGTATTAAAAATTAAATTTTATCGTTAGGTTATTTAGGCTAATTTTAATTTTTATTACTGTCAAATTACAGTAAATGAGAAATACTAGTGGTCCCAAGACGCTCCCCTGTAGTACACCGTATCTTATTTGTTTAAAATCTGATAAATAGTCTTTGTCTTTGATTTCATACATATTCTTTGTATTCGAGTAATTTGTTTCCGAGTATTCAAATAAGATTTTCAAAATGAGTTTCATGTTCAAAATTCAAATAAGATTTTACCGAACCGTAAGCATTACCTACCCTACCACGCAACCCATATCTACATATATAGTTTAGTGAATAATATGTTGTGATTAACAAAATCAAACGTCTTAGCAAGGTCCATATACAGAGCACAAACGGGCATTTTATTATGTAATGTATTCATATCTATGGAATTATTCTTGCGAAAACCTTTTTGTTGAATAAGTTGTTATTATTTTTCCATGACTACAAAACCGGGATGAGAGTCAAGCTCAGAATTTCGAAATTGGTGAAACTTATCAAAGGCGTTACCAGCAGCAGCTCCAGCGAAGACGATGAGGTATCCGACGAAGGTGCCCGTGACCAGCATACCAGTCTCCACGTCCGTGTTGAAGCTTACGGCGTGGATCGCGACGCAGGAGCACGTCAGCGCCTGGAAAATTATAATAAACTTATTATTTTTTAGTTCAACTCTAAGATCATCAAGGAATAGGTTTCAAGAAAGCTTCAGGGAGTTGGGGTCGTGTCGCCGAGTTTTTCAACTGGTGAGAGTCCGGCATTGTCTGGGCCTTCCCATTCGTCTTTAATGGATTTTACCTGATTGCACGCTACCACTTTATATAAATTTAAAAACAAAAAACAATTAAACAAAGGCAATGACTAGGTCCTTGGCTCTTAAGGCGACTCAAGTCCAAAAAATACGTTTATAGGTGCGCCTTCTGAGGTTCCGTGGAATGAAAAGACGGTATTAAGGCACACAAACGTATACTGAAAATATTAAAGTGGAAAGTACACAGTAACAGTGTTCTGCGCAAAATTTGATAATGGCCCAGTTAATGGTTTATTTATCTGGCCTCTACATAATTATACTCCAGCTCCAGTGGTGTAGGTTGGGCGTTGTCAGTCAGTCAGCCGTCAGCCAAATAGTCACTTAGCTCTATCACAGGCATAAGATGGAGATAAATAAGGTTTTCATTACATACTAGCCTTTATGGCTTCGCTCGCTTGAACCATTAGATGTACGAGTATCAGTGGGATTGAAATTCTGGATTTTTACTTAATCCCCGTGGCAGTTCCCATGTGTAACGTCGTGGTTTTAATTTACGCTTTATGAATTTCACACTGAACTTTACCCAGATACTCGTACATCTCGATCCCATGAGAATATCGGTATAAAAGTAGCCTAGTGTTATGCCCATGATTCAGCAATCTACATAAATTTAATATTATGTACCTAACTGACTTGAAAGAGGTCAAATGCACGAATATCTAATCACTTGAGAGTATTAGCAACTAACTGCACTTTTGCTATCAACGAATTCCAACCTTCAATTAAACTATGATATATATTTCATATAGTTAGTAAGTTAACTTAATTTTTAGAGTAGGTAACCTTCTTGTGTAATATTTATTATACACCTACCTGATTGTTGTTGGCAATAAACGCATTTTCTTTTTTTCTTTCTTTATGAGACAATTTACGAAGAACCTGTTTTGAATCGTGACTCCTCGTTTCCACCCGCGAATGTAATTGAGTATCTGAGTAAGCCTGATACTAATGTGTTTACGTTACCTTGCCCCGCCCTGAAATATACCGTAAAAGCCTTTTTACGTCACCTCACTAACATTTAATAAAACCAGCTACGTAGGTATGTACTTATAGTATACGAGTACGTCGACGTAGGTACTCTATGACTGATTTGCAAATATTAAGTTTTTTTCAACGAATATTTTTTCGAATGTACCGGTCTTATACCGGTACCGGTACCAGTTTGAGTCCGCATTTCTCGAGCATGCATACCAATTTTAACCCTTTGCCCCCAAACAATTCACCCAAGAATAACGCTTAAAAAATCTTAGATTTCTCGTTGAGAATCGTTCTGCTAATAAGATCAAAAATATGATGTGCAAGTTGCGGAAAGTTTCCAAAAAGTTGGAAAAGTTCACGGAAATTTTCACAAGAAATATAGGAAATTTAAATTAAAGAAACGGAAAGTTTCAATCTCCATACAAAATTGTGAGAAGTTTCCGATATTTTCCTATACGAAAAATTACGCAATTTTGGAAAGTTTCCTTTGGCACATCAGTAATGTGAACAAAATGCAAATAGGCTCATAACGTACCGCACCACTAAATACAATAGCACTAATAATTTATCTTTGCCAAGTGGTATACATAAATAGTTGGAAGAAGAGTACCTAGAGTGTAAACTCAAGTTCATCATCATCATCATCATCAGCCTATGTTCGTCCACTGCTGGACATAGGCCTCTCCCATGGCACGCCACTGAGCACGATCCTCGGCTATTCTCATCCAGCTCTTGCCAGCCGTCCTGCGAAGATCATCGCTCCACCGAGTCTGAGGACGTCCTACGCTACGTTTGCCGATCCGTGGTCTCCACTCAAGAACTCGTCTACCCCAACGGTTATCGGTTCTTCGGGTTATATGGCCGGCCCATTGCCACTTCAGCGTGCTAATGCGGTGGGCTATGTCGATAACTTTGGTTCTCTGTCGGATCACTTCGTTACGAATTCTATCTTTCAGAGAAATTCCGAGCATAGCCCTTTCCATAGCACGTTGAGCAACTTTAAATTTGTGGACCAGCCCTAACGTGAGCGTCCATGTTTCGTTGAAACTCAAGTTACTTGCAGACAAATGCTTATGATCTCATAGAATAGTATTCATTGACAGTGAGTAAATTAGACAATATTGTTTTTGTTAAAACATGAGTAATAAGACGCCACAAACTAGCGTGACTCACAAAGGATGATTAATTATTCATCCACAAAGTGATTTAATTAAATGTAGCGATGAATGAAATCACAGCATAATTCTTATATGATGTTTAGCTTATTCGTAGTTTAGTTTCACGTGGTTAACATTGACTTATGCCTTCCGTTATTTAGGGTAGATAAGTATTAAAGGTTTATGTATTTAAAAGTCGTTAGTATAACCCAAAATAAAATTAAATTCGTCATGTTACGTTTAAAAATTGCGGTCAAGAATTTTAATTATTTTTTATCTTCCCAAATTACGGAACTACCTGATGTTAATACGTTGTTAAAATAATACGCTAGTCTTATTGCTTGTTTTTAAATGTTTACTTGACCATTTACCTGTTATATCTAGGTGTTAAACTTATCGTTTTTTAATGGGTAAACATTACTGGCATGTGTAAAATACGTGCCATGAATTCCAATGTGAAGCTGAAATAAAGCGCCAAGTCGGTCGCAATCGCAAGACAAATTGCTACATACCATATTTTCTTGAACCATTTCTGCGTATTTTCATTTATACCTGAATTTTAACTAAAAAAATGGAAAGTGTTTTTAAATCGCCTAGTAACAATGACCCCTACAGTAGGTATTATCAACGGCACATGACATATGGAATCTCATGCATTCCATTCCAGTCGTTCCCTCATCATTCGTCTCCAGCACCACATCTCTAAAGCACCTATCTCTGCCTCTCAACGCCGTACAGAAAAATTGGGAATATCAGAGCACGTACCTACCAACCGGATCTTGGTGTTAATAGTGATTCCCCTCTTTTTCCATATTTTGTTTAGGCGGGTCATAGCGTCATTGGTCATACCAATGCGTCTTTTTATCTCCGGTACACAGCTTCCAATGTTGTTAACTTGTGCGCCCAGGTAGATGTACTGTTCCACCGTGTCCACTCCATGTCCATGGAATCTCACAAGACGCCAGATTTTTGCCAAATTTACTTTTTTTTATTAGGATATATCTTCTAAGCTTGGGTCTTCAGATTTCACTAACTACTTCTTTGAGCAAATCATCTCAGTCGGGTCTTGGCATATTTTTTACACCTATTGCTGTAAATAAAACAATTATTTTGTTCCTGTGTCACAAACCGCTTGACCTCCAAAAATGTGTGACGTAACTTATTATCAAGAAAATACCTTAAAACGCGTGCGTTCTGACCAACCGACATATCTTGAACCGCCGCGCTTCCCTTTATCCCTTTCCCCTCTGAACACATCCACGACTGCATATGGGGAAAGCACGGTAGCCCCTTAACTTTTTAATTCACTAAACTGCTGCGTAGGATGCTATAAATATTTATAGTAACTTGAAGTGTGTCGATACTTGAACGAAAGATGATGTCATGCGCTCATTACGGCTTCCACAATTCGAATGCAGGTCGCGAAGCCTCGAGGCCAGTGATTCAATGGACCTTGCCTCGCAAGGATAACTTCCCTTTTAAGAATAAATTGCTATCCCCAAACCGTTGTGTGACGTCATCAAGCTAACCTACTCAGACTATTATCATCATTATATCATCAAGTAGTAAATATAAACGTAGCGTCATCGATTCA
The DNA here is from genome assembly GCF_025370935.1 of Choristoneura fumiferana. Lineage (NCBI taxonomy): Eukaryota > Metazoa > Arthropoda > Insecta > Lepidoptera > Tortricidae > Choristoneura > Choristoneura fumiferana. The sequence continues at coordinate 14,584,978 of NC_133477.1, read as the reverse complement.
TTATATATCTGATTGAAGGAAGCGTTTATAAATAAATTTCAGTGCAAGTCATTGTAATGCAACGACCTTAGAACATTTTGAGATATTGCTGACAACTTAATGGTAAGATAGTTGGTTGACGCTCTAACAATTCTTAACAAGTATAACTACGAGTAAATAAAAATTAAATTAGAAACATAGATTAGGTACCTACGAAAAACTTTCGCTTCAATCACTCTCTGGTAAATATGATAACTCCACCCCAGTGGTAGGTGTCTGTTAGTGGTACACTTATATAATCCTAAGAAGTAAGTAAGGGTAGTAGAGGTGGGATGGGTATATGAACCTATAGTATAGGTCCTATACTCTACTCTACTGTAGTACTGTATGTTTTGACACAACAAGGCGTCTCAAACGCGTTGCGGTCATGTCTCAATTGCTATGGGCTATGGACAAACTGGCAGCGCCCCTACCTACATTATTAGCAACAAACTGCAGTGTCAACCAGGGGGGCTACTATGTGATTCGAAAATACGATACGAACTTCGATTTTCGAATTTCGTAGGAGCCCCTCTGAGTGTTTGACGTTACGCGAACTCGTTTGAGATGTTTGTTTTGATAGAAGGGTATACATGCCAGATGGTGTTTCAGGCTAAGCCAAGCGTGGGTTCAGTACACCTAAAATTAAATGTAACTTACTTTCATCATCATCATCATCATCCCAGCGTATTTGCGCCCCCACTGCTGGGCACAGGCCTCCTCTCAAAATCAGAGGGCTTGGGCCGTAGTTCCCACGCGGGCCCAATGCGGATTGGGAACTTCAAACATACCATTGAATTACTTCACAGGTGTGTGCAGGTTTCTTCACGATGTTTTCCTTCACCTAAAGCTCGTGGTAAATTTCAAATTTTATTTCGCACATGAATTTTGAAAAATTCGAAACCGAGTTAAGGCCCGGGGTTTGATTTGAACCCACGAACCTCTGCTTGAAAGGCGATAGGTCAAACCACTTAGCCACCACACCACGACTTCTGTAATGTACTTTACATACCTTTAATACAAGTAGTTAATAATAATCTCCCTTTTTTTCTTACTTTCAGTGAGAACAAGTTTAACAATAAACCAGTTGAAATTGCTACAAGTACCCATTAGTTGACAGCTTCCATAATTGTTCTTGGTGATGCCATAATGATATTACCTAAATCGTACACGTAAAAACGTGAGAAAAAGGGTCTTGAAAGACAGACGGACGGACGGACAACATAGTGATAGGTACTCTGGGTTCCATTTTTACTCACTAAGGTACTGAACCCTAAAAAGGTCCACATTAGTAACTTCTTTATCGCATCCTGTTTGAGCTTTGTGTTCTCAGTAACCGTTAATTAAATTTCCGGTGCCAGGTTTCGAACAAACATCAAGTTTGATAAAGAACATAAATTTAAACATTTTTCCTTTTCGTCAGAGATATTCCTGTGCTTATACAAAAAAGTGAAAAGTCAATTCCTAACTTACTATGGCTAAGAACTTAATGATATATAATAAATATCCTTTTCTATTTAGTTTATCATTTGCATTAAAGCCCATTTCTCCACGGTAGGGCTTGCCATTCTGCCTTGGGAATTTAAAGATACGGAACCCTAAAAAGTACCTAACTGAAATATTTGTTGCGCACTATGCAAAAAAAGGAGCTAGTATAAATTTTTATCCAGATAACTTTTAAATATGAGTAGTATTATCTACCTTGAAAATACTTCATGGATGCCTCGAGTAAATGAAATATATTTAAGCTTGTACACTAATTAAAATGAACAAGAAAATTACCACGAGCTACGAGAACGTCAAAAATCTCCCGTAGTTTTACAGCAGTAATCAGTAGATAGAAATATTTTGAGGTTAACGTCTCTGTAGGTTATCGCGGGTTATTCTCATAATAACTGTGGGCAAGTTCACTGTACCTTTACCTGTGTGTACCTATTAGATTTATTACTTTAGGTTAAAGCATGGTTGAAGCGTAAAGTATTCAACCAATTACTACAATTAAGAAAATAACTGCAGGTTTCTGTTCGAGTAAGACGAAAAGTTCGAGTAAAACAAAAGCTCTATATTTGTCTACGCACTTTATAGATGTATACTCGTATATGTACCATTACTACCATGTTATTTTAAAGTCAAGGACTATTTTAGCTTTATCTATGTTGTAGGTATGCGAAGTATTAGATACTTTTAATTTAGAGCCTGATTAAATATTTTTCTTTCTTTTTTACTTTTAACTGGTTTTTCTTAGTAGGCTTGGAGGTAATATTGTGAGGGAATAGTAAACTTCTATCCATTTTTTACGTAACTTAAGCATTTATTATAAAATTATTCTGCAAATCTGTTGTTTTATTTATTTGTAAGATTATTTGTGTAAAGTGGGACATCTATACAACAACTAAGTCGATCCTAGAAAGGATTTCACTTTTATATAACTATCGCCAAATGAATCTTCTCAATTTACGAATGAATAGTAAGTGTAAACAAAATTGTCGTCTACGAGTAGCTGTGTAGTCAATATCTGGCTTGATATAACGTGAGGGCCCAAAAATAAAATGAGTAAAGCTCTATTTAATAGACAAACATAAACCGGTTTCAATAAAGCAACGGCTACAGTAGTGTAAGTTACTTGTGGACTTGTTGTGCTCTGCCATTATTCTTAACCGTGACCTCATATGTAGGTATATAGACGACGTGACCACGTGTCAATCCGGAAGCTTTTACGACGATTTGTTTTGCTTTGTTGAGTCAGTTTGTTAGTTAATATTTGCAAAGGTAAAGCAGAATTTCAAAATAAAGTAAACAAGTGCCAAGAGACGGATATCGCTAGGAGTAGCTAATCTATTATCTAACTATTTCTAAAAATTACGAGTATATCGGTTTAGAAAACAAATAACAGAAAACTAAGAGAGTCATTACTGTCTATAAAGAGAAGAAGAAAATTACATTTACTTGTGCGAAAACTTACTACAATAAGTAAAATTAAAATTAAAAGAAAAGCCATTTAGGCTACAATCAGTCGAGTAAACAAGCTCCTGACATCAATGCTATCGCATTGACATTGAAACTCATACGCGTATTATAAACAATTACAGGTTGGGTTATTACGTGTTCCTTAGTAGGTATTATATGTAGGTACGTCCCGCATTACGAAACCCCGAGTGGCCTTTATCTTGTCCCTTTATCATATGTCAGGGAAAGGCACAAAGAAAGAAGCATTGGAATGGAGTACAGGGAACTTATTTGTACTTAAATGTTTTCTCGAGCCTCAGTAACTTTTCTATATTTAAACCTACATACGAGTATTAGTAATATAGGTAATCATGATTATCGTCCTACGAGGATATTTTTGTCCCAATTGTATCAACTTATTTTGTTATTGTGACCTGCTGTGCTAGTAAGTGGTGGGTGTTCGTCCACTGACTCATGTGTCACATCATAACCAAGAATATGGACTTTGATGTCACTACAATTGACTCGATTGTCGGACCGAGAGCAGGATCAACTTGTTTTATTTACACTCTTAATTTCTTTGTATCTCCGCGTTGATATACATTACTTGATACCATTGAGTAGGTGTAGGTATATGTATGTCGGTCAATCACCAACATATTTCCGATCATTCTGCGTAAAGACTTTCGAAGCAACATCTATCTGTACAAGTTGAATTTGCACAAATGTGTTTTATGTGCGTATCGTACCGACTCTACAGCCTATGTATACACCTATATATAAACACTACTTTAAAACAAACTTATCTATATTTAAATAGTTAACAACGTTAAAATTGGCTAATTAGATGCAATTTAACCTCTAAATTCAATGCATTATTATTAATTAATGCAACTTATCTTAAATATTTAAAAATAGTTGCAACTATCGTATTTGTGTTGGTTTTGTGGACGTATTCGGTTCCGATTGAGTGCCGAAAAGGCTTGAAACGGCATAGGTGTTGCAAACAAGTAAAAAAGAATCAGAGCAAGCTAGATTTGCGGTGCTACGAAGTAAGGAGGCACAAGTATGATAATATGATGGATCACGAAGCCTGCAATCGATTGCCAGCACTGGTCTTTTTTTTCTGGTTTTTCTGTGCATCTATATTTCAGTTTGTATTTTAGATAATATATATACATTTATGTTAAAAATTACGGGATATTTTTGAGTTATACAAGTGGCTATTTTCTTTTAAAACGACTCTATTTCTGGTAAGTATCATTTAACTATGAAATATTTTTTTGCGTACAACCATCCTTACTAATATAATAAATGCGAAAGTGAGTATATATGTTCCGCTTTCACACCTTAACTAACTGCCATGAAATTTTGCGTGCATCACATTAGAAGACTAAAATAATTTTATTAATAACATTACCTACCTTTAAAAACTGCTTAATTTTTAATTCATTATTTACATACATTTTACATATCAAGTTATTAAAGTTAAAACATACCTTTTATCTCAAAATATTAGCTGTTCTCGAGAGTACGAGATAAAGTAATTCTTCGTAGACGAGACAAAGTCGCAATAGCTGGTATACCATTATAATAGTGCCGAAGTTTCAAGATTTGAGCTGTACCTCCCGAAGTTGAAATAAGCCTGGTGCCCAATTTTCGGAAATGAAATACACTTACCGATACCGACATCGGGGTAAGTAAAATGTATGAAAAATATCCGATCCCATATCGGATCATATTATATACATTTTACTTATATCGGATTGGATAATCTGAAAACGCCCTGAAGTCCTTAAAATTTATGAATATTTTTAACCATAATATATATCTCATCATTGAAGGTCATGTAAATATTTACAATCGAATGTAAAATAAAAAATACTTGTGAAATTATTCTACATATATTGTAATACACGTGCTTTTGTGTTAACTTGTGATTATTAGTTGTAGTTACCCATTTGTTAACACTCATGCGGTGTGTTTTTTTTGTTTATTCGTTTTTTTTTCGCAATACTTTCGCGTTCGACAAAGCCATTCATCCAGAGACCGTATTGCCTGACGTTTCTGGCGCTAGCGATCGCAATCAAATGACAGTTTTTGTATGCGAAATCTGTCATTTGATTGCGATCGCGAGCGTCACAAACGTTAGGCAATACGGCCTTCTGGTCGTAATTTTAAGTCGAACTTCATGATACAACAACAAACCGTTATACCTAGTGCCATCCACGAAGACGCGTGATTTTGTCTAAATTAGACATTAATGACATTGTAATAAGAACCACGGCACGCGTCATCGTGAATGACTCTACCTACTCGTATAACTATACAACTCATGGCAGATTGTAAATTTGATGGCCTCAAAAATAGATCACTGTTAATGACTGTGTTGCAAACCTTGAATCCTTGAATAGTGCAGCTTGACTGGTCGGTTATAAAGTTTTTAGGACATTGTGGGCCAATCAACTATTTTACCGACACTTTGGGCGTCTCCTGCGTTACCAAAATTGTCTCTAGCGTTACCAAAAAATCGTACTTCCAACAAGATATTTCACGGTTTAATAGGTTGAACTTACGTAGGATGGCATATTCATATACACCATCAATTAAAATTACAGAAAAAACATGTTTACTTACAAAAATCTGCAATTGTTTGAAAAATGTCGCGGACAGATTAGTGTCGGTAAAAAAGTTGATTGGCCCTTATACGACCTGTGCGTACTAAAATTTCGTCTGGAGCATTTCGGCGCAAAATGTCGATAAAAGACGCAAAAGAATCAAACCATAGATAAAATTCTTTATCGATACAAATATTTACTAATTCTAAGAACGCCATAGATACCGATGTCCTCTTTTCATTGTTATCAAATTATGGTTGTTAACGATTGGATTAAAATGACACTGTTGGTACGTGCAGTATTAAAACCACCAGTTTAAAATTCTCGACACGCTTTGAAAGTATGTTTTGATGTTGATACAAAACTGGGACTTGTTTTCACTCCTAACATGGCTCGATTGCGTTTCAAGAAGCTTTAGAAACTTCAACTTACCAGCTCCAAGCACTTGATGATCGACAGTCTGCTGATGGCCATTTTGTTTGGTTTTGAATTCGAAACTTAATGTTATGTTTACACTCGCTTGCGGACGGGCACTCGGCGTGGGGGCGCTAGTGAGACTGGCGTGGCGCGCGTAAACTCGGGTTCGCTTGGTGCGAGTCGCCCGCGGTTAATGACGGAGTCAAAGGGATGAGATCATAGTTACTGTGCCCATAATTTTTATTGAGTAAACCGGAAACTCGTAAATACAACGCCCGGCCGAGCTACGGCCCCTAGCATTCGACGCCTAAGAAAAAACTCATTTTAAGAATAATTAACAACGTACTCTTGGCCGTGTTTACTTGACAAGGCGATTTGTGGTTTTACTACCGGCTGCTCGCATTCTCACGGGTATAAATATCTACGATTTGATGGGGATTTTGTAGCTAGGCGTGAAACCGATAGAAATTAAATAAGTATGAACTAAATGAGCCTCACCTAACATTTTTGACTCTTATGTGCAGAGAATTAATTTGAGGCCAATTTCAGCATTTTCTGTTAAGTTTCTGGTATCTTAATTTACTAAACCCTCTCTGTTTAACTATTTACTGGAATAATTAAAGACGTCGTTATGGACATCTGACATTTTAAATATCAGGAACTTACCAGGCAGTGGTGAAACAAGCCCTTGATATCTCTTACTTTTATAATTTGTTTTGATCCCTTTATTAGGGATGAGTGCAACTCAGGCTTTACAGAAAAATAAGGGATATACTTACCATCTTCATATTTTTTTTGGTAACAAAACTGATATTTCCAGACAAAGCTATCGGTATATTGTATGAGTGATTGGTTATACATAAAACAACGTTATGGAACTGGTTTTGTTTCAGTTCTTTCATATACGTCTCCCATTCTGGGATTATTCTTGAGGATATCCGTCAAAGTAGGGCTTTGTGGTGATACTACAAGATTCGCGACTTTTCTGACGTAACCCTTTTTTACGACGAGACGATGACGTCATAAATTATCAAGTCTGATATATAGCGTGTTTTTTTTAATTTCCGTTAATTTTTATAATAGTTGTTGGTGTTGGTGGACTTCTGTGGATGGACTTCTTTAGTGGAGTAAAAACTCTATACAATTTTATTCACATTCCAATGGTCCTTCGAGCCGGATGTAAATATCACCTAATTATGGATTAAATCACATTAAATAGTAAAATGATAGGAAAAAGCACATATCAGCGTTCGTATTATTTATTTCATTAGATTACTGCAATCATAAGATAAAGTGACTGTACAAAGTGCAATGATGAAATAAATAAAAACAATAAGTAAAAATCATTCAGTTCTATTCTTCTACAGATTCACTTGTTTTTTTCTTATCGTAAAGTGCACTGTGACCTACAGTCAGCACGTCACAGTATATCTAATTGGAGTCCCGATGCATCCCTTTCGCACCGAGCTGGTAAGACAAGGACGAAGATAGCGACACGTGCGTTATTTTTGTTTACGATGAAGTCACGCATGCGTAAAACCGGTCCCGGTGTAAGCCTTTATTTTTAAGCATAGCACAGCACAGTTAATATGGGTTCTGGTTCTGGATTCAAACAATTACTTAACAAAGTATTATCATACTTAGTGGATAATACATAATGACTCTACGCACGACGTGACAGCGTCAGCTTAACGTGTATAACTTTCTTAAAAAGTTTAGATCAAAGATCATTGTGTAGGTACAGTCGCTATTAGATATTTCGGAGCGGCCGAGGTAGTCAATAATATCGGAGCATGCATTTCTATTCTAAAAGCATTAGAGTTCATGCTCCAATATTTTTGATCAGCTTGACTTCTCCGAAATGTCTGATGGCGACTGTACATACAATTTTCATATCAACATCCAAAAACTCAGGGATAAGTCCGCCTTTGTACAGTCGCTATCTCATATTTTGGAGCGGTAAGGTGGTCAAAAATATCGGCACATGCACTCTATTGTAAGGTATTACAGTTTATGTTTCGATATTTTTGATCCCTTGGCCACTCCGAAATATCTGATGGCGACTGTATTTTTGTATGTTTTATTACAGTGAAGAGTATAAACAAACAAACGAAAACTCTAAAAATGATACTGATCATCCATAAAGTTGTATGCTTTTATCATAAATGAACTTTCAATGAACAGTTTCAATAATAAACTAGACAAACACTTAAAAAAACTAAAAGCACAAGTGCAGTGATATACAATTTAACTATCAACTCACAGAGTTACTTATTTTAATCTAGCAAAGATCCAGTATCTTCGAAATAAATGACTAAATTAATTTATTTGTAGGTAGGTATTTAATATTGCATCATCGCCCGATAATCTGTGCATAACAGGTGCATATTTACGCACACTTTATCGGTAAAATTTGTTATAAATGACAGCACTAGAATAAAATGTGTTGCAAATAGCATCATTTAAGCCTCTGTGGGGCCACAATGAATACAATGAATGATAATGACTCATCGCAACGCATACGCGTAGTCAGTAAATACGATATTAAGGGCTTCCATCTACTTCCTGTTACTTTATACAAAAAAACCGACCAAGATCGTGTCGAACACGTTCGAAATAGAGTTCCGTAGCCATTACGAAAAGATTAAGATATATTTTGCTAAGGATTTCGTATTTTGTACGGAATATTCCAAGTTTAGGTATATTTTATACCTTAGGCTGCTATTTACTCTTAAACTACTAATAATTCTCAAGAAAACTTAACCGTTATAGTTTTCCTTGTAAGTTTGATATACTTACCATCCTGCAGGGCTACTACGAAACTCGAAACTCGAAGTTCGTGTCATGCGGTCCCTCTGATACTATTTAATACGAGAGCAAGAGGGACGGTACGACACGAACTTCGAAGTTTTGTAGTAGCCCTGCTGAATTTCGCTCGATTCGAATGACGCTCGATTTTAATGAAAATTTGCACTAAAGTTGAATATTTTGCACAGACGCCATCATAGATAATCGTAGAGGACTTTCAAAAACTGATGAAACAAGGGGTTATTTATTGTTATATTATCCGAAAAGAGTACCTACGACCTAAGAAAAGTGATACGAGTAGTAGCAGGGAATCTAACCCAGTTCCTCGTCATTTCGTGTGCTTTACCATGTATACATATACGTGCTCTACCAAGTACGCTTTACCATATTATTGTGCACCAACCCAAGCACGCAGTATATAATCGGCGAAATTTGTTTTTTTTTGTATGGACAAGCATACAGGACGCACAAACTGTAGGTACTCGTACTTCTGTACAGGCTATTAATGCATTCACTGCCACCGACGCATATATGCGTTTTCAGAACTTCACCCCGTGCCGCTGTCATAATTATTCATACATCTTGAACGCACATGTGCGTCGGTGGCACCTGCAGGGCTACTACGAAACTCGAAGTTCGTGTCGTGTGGTCCCTCTGACACTTATACTATTTAATACGAGCGTGAGCTGCTGTGCTGCTGCTGTAGAAGTCAAGTGGCAGTGAATGCATTAAATTCAATTCATCGTTATTCCAACTTACAAAATAAAGCTACTCATAAAATGTTAAATCATCTAGTCAAATATGTTCCACTAATTATCGTTCTTATTATAATTGTTTTAGTAACATAGGTTATCATTATCACAATACGACTCTTATATGACAAATAATGCATGAAATAGTAATGACATCACGTTCCGTAGTCATACTATTGACGAATAATAAGGTGAACACCGAACTAGCTTGAAACGTTAGTTATCCTTTATTTCTGAGTCAAAGCATTGTGTACAATAAATTATTAATCATAATAACACTCAAATAGAAAAAAAATCGACGACAACTATGTGAATGTTTTATTGTGCACTATCCTTTACATGCGGCTTCGCTCGCGTGTGACAGAAGATCTAGCGGTTTAATTGAAATTCCGAGATTTTCCTAAATTCCTAATTTTCTTAAAAGTTAGTAAATTCATTTAAGTTGTATGAAAAGCTGCTGTGCACAATTTTTTGTCTACCTGCCTTCAGGAGACCCACTTGCTCGTTTGCCATGCCACCGAATAAAAAAAACCTGTAGATACGCACTTTAAATGTTGTGATTATATTCATAATAATTCGTAATAAGGCATAAAAAGTAGCCTATGTGTTATTCCAGACATCTATCATCTAAGTATATCAGTTTATCTTCATAACAAATTTCATCTAAAACCAACCAGCAGTTTTAGGGTGAAAGAGTAAAATATACACAAACTTTCACATTTAGCATGTTATAAGACTAATGAAATGAAATAAACAGAATATAGGACAAATAAATGTACCTACGAAGGTAAACTTGTAATGAAGTTATTCTCAAAGAAACAATAAAATCCTAGAAGAAGATCTATGAATTAAACCCGAAACATGTCAAAATATATTCGATTTAAGACGATATAAAAAACAATAAGTATACCAACTTATGTAGGTACATATTGCATTTATGCTTACCTTTTGAAACTGAACTTTTCGGGATAGCAAAAATCCTTTTAAAATATTCAAATAATGCAACAGTTTAACACTATTTGTATATTTGCGAACATACATACATTCCTACTTCAACTTTTTGGTACGGTAAGTAGATCTACACATTTTTTAGGTAGGTAATCAGTGATAGCTATAAAAATGTACGGTGTCTCTGATAATCCCCTTATATCCTAAGACAACGAGTATGCTACGATACATTAAAGCCAACCAAGGTTATAAAGTATATGACGACGATGTCGATTGGATAAATGAAAAGACAAATAACATTTCAGATTATCCTGAACATTACGGGCATACCGTGCATATTTATAACCGACTCCCTGTATAGGCCAGAGATGAGATGCTAGGTTATCAGATATATAGGTACTTTTTATCCTGGAAAATTAAATACTTCCTGCATGATAGTGATAAACGAATTTTTCACAAAGTTGCGTAATAATGTGTGCCTCATCTGACATCATAAATGTTAATAAGACCCTATCGGCGACATCGTAACCCACACACAGTTGTATTAGGCCTACGTGATTCAATCAGACCTCAAGGTTTGCGCAATGAAGTAATATCCTAAACAATGCGGCCTTCGAACCTCTGCTTATGATGTTACTTGTTTAATTAATGTGTAGCAGTTAAATAATACCACAGTAAAGCTCTGTTCCGCGCAATTAACACCAAGAAGCAATAACTGTGAATGCTAAATTCGTGTTCGTTGGAATTTCAGTAAAGTTTGAATATTTGGACCGGACTAAACTTTAATCCTATACAAATATACATAGGTATAGAATATTTTTGAAGCGAAAACAGAACTATGTAGGGTAGACCAGAGGCCCATTTTACGAAGCTACAAGTTACAATTTACAAGCGGTAAGTATAGTCTCTTTTTAATGCATACTGTTAAACAAAGACTACCGCTTGTAAATTGTAACACGTAGCTTCGTGAAATAGGGCACAGGTATAACTTCATCGAAGATATTTGTAGATCATCTGAGCCTATGAAAATAATTATTTCTTTAGGACACCAATGTAATCACTTGCTGGAGAAAAATATAGTTTAGCCGCTAAACCTTGCGAACTTAACAGTTGCTTATATTTTGACATTACTATACTGAGCTTATTTATTATACCTACTAAATCAAGTTTTTATTAGGATTTGATATTCAAAAATATTTCCGTGGAATTTTATCAATTTTTAAGGTTCTATAGTGTTACAAGGCATCCTTGTAGTTTCATCATAACCATTCGTCCGTCTGTCCGTCCGTCCGTCGGTACATCCATCCGGTTTAGCTTATACTTAGACTATTAACGCAATATATTGTGTTATCTATGATTTCTGTTGACTTTGAAAAGAACACTAAACAAGTAATTTATAAAGTAAATCTTTATAATAAAAGCTAATAAAATAATGTAAGCGTTAATTTAAACCTTTTCCAGGCCCCGCAAACTTAGATGTGCTACCAGAAAATAAGGCATAGTTTTATGTTGTTTACCTATGAGGGATTAATTTTTAAAAACCGGCCAAGAGCGTGTCGTACACGCCCAGGATAGGGTTCCGTAGCAATTACGAAAAAATAAAATAATATTTTTCTAAGAATTTCGTATTGTGTAGGTACTGAATCTTCCAAGTTTAGGTAGGTATATTTTATACCTTAGGCTGCTATTTACTCTTAAACTACTAATAATTCTCAAGCAATCTTAGCCGCTATAATTTTCCTTGTAAATTTGATATATTTAGTACCATTCTGAATGTTTTCAAATTTTTCCACCCAACAGTTTAAATTTTAGAGGAGGGGGGACGCTCGATTTCAATGAAAATTTGCACTTTACAGTTGAATATTTCGCAAACAGATCACTGAATGGAAAAATTGTCTTTGCAACCCCCCCAATGGTTTTAAAAGACCTATCCAACGATACCCCACAATATAGTTTAGTCGAGAAAAAAAAATCACCCCCGCTTTACGTCTATGGGAGGTACCCTAAAAATTTTTTTTTACTTTTTTTATTGTACCACTTTGTCGGCGTGACTGATATGTATATTCATGTCAAATTACAGCTTTCTAGTACTAACGGTCTCTGAGCTTACCCGCGGACAGACAGACAGACAGACGGACAGACATGGCGAAACTATACCTAAGGGTTCCTAGTTAACTACGGAACCCTAAAAACGAATAATATTTTTAACGAATTCTATTGATTTTGTACCATATTGTAGGTATATTTAGTAAGGGCGAATATGTGTGTACATTTATGTGGTTGCTTAGGCACTATGCCTGGATCTCTAAAAAGCTACATTATTTATGTCATTGATGAAACACACCGTTCCTGGAAAAGGGTTAAGCCATAGTGTGAAGTATCGTTGGATAGATCTTTCAAAAACATTATATAAATTTGCTAAAATCGTTCTTGATCGAAGGATCCTTTTGTAAAAATGTTATAGCTTGCCGAGGATGTGTTGAGCCAATACCCTGTAATAATAATTGGGCCCTCTTTCAATTAAAAATATTTATACTTCGTTGAGTTTCTTGCCGGATTCTTCTCAACAGATGTTTTTCAGAACCGGTGGTAGATTTTTTTGACATTCATAACTGCTTGTTGTAGCCTAAATTTAATAAAGATATTTTGACTTTGACTTCGAATTTATTATACCCTTGATTATACATTGCCTACTAACGCCATCTGTGGACAACTACCCGAACTCCCTACGGAGTGATGGATGTAACGCCAGTATCGCAGGTTATCTCTTTCACCACACTACGTATTGAGTTCAATCTCAATTTAACAGATGGCGGGATTAAAACTAGCAGAACAACATCAAAAACAATCATGTATGATTCCTGATAATGGCTCATCTTTACTTAATATAAAACAAACTCGCTTCCCACCGTATGTCCCTCTTGATGTACAGTCATCAGCACCAATATCTTACACAACAAGCGTGCATAAATATCTAATACGACTCTATTTCTAGGGCCGGAAGGACATGTCAGATATTCTTGCACGCTCCGCTGTGGCAGATATTAATGCTGGTGACTGTACGATCAGCCAAATAAGTGGTCTTTCAATATTTAAATAAATTCCTATCAAATGAATATGTCTCTAAGTCGAACTTTTAAGTTGATAGACACATCTATTGGCATTATTAATTTGTGACGTGCAGGTAAACGATCACAAAATTTAGGGTAGTCCACATATTTGGCTGATGGTACAGTCGAGTTCATAAACTTGTGAGCAAAAATTTGATCGAAAATATCTGAACACGCTTCTACGCCGTTAACAATAGAGTTGTTTTTAGATATTTTTGATCACTTAGATTTTTAAACTACGGAACGGATTTTAATGCAATTCATCAATCGGTACGAGTAGAATAATTCATGAGGAAGGTTTATATGTGAGTACCTATACCTAGGAAGGTAATAATTATAACAACTGGCGACGCGCCTCGGCTCCACGTGGGTGTATTTTGGGGAATGTGAGGTAAAAAATGTGAAGTTACCGCCTTTCATTATCGACTTCCTTTATTTATCGCCTATTTTTTTTTCGTGCGAAGCCGGGGTGGGTCCCTAGTTTCCAGAATTGTTAGCTACTAGGAACTTGATAATCTTTGAGCAAACTTTATGAACATTATTTCATGGGTCAATTTTGTTGACGTATTGATTTGAGATACAAGATTTTTCAAAGTTGTGACGAAATGATAAACAGACGCAGAAAACCTTATTATTCTTGTTAGTTGATATATCTATCTAGTATACTTTGTACCGTGCGAGTATTTTGGATGATAAGATAACCCTTTACCTAGGTACTAAATTTTTTAGAGCTCAGTCTGGGTATCTTCTAAATATAAATTTTCCTACGATCCTGAGAAGGAGGATCTTGACAGACAGACGGACAACGAAATATTCCTGCAAACGTTCCTTTTATCCTTTTGAATTACGGAACTTTGAAAAATGAGAAACATCAACGCAATTTCAGGCCACATGAAATGGACGTAGTTGGGCCAATCAACTTTTTTACCGACACTAATCTGTCCGCGACATTTTTCAAACAATTGCAGATTTTTGTAAGTAAACATGTTTTTTTTTGTAATTTAATAGATGGTGTACCTGAATACATGCCATCCTACGTAAGTTTAAGCTATTAAACCGTGAAATATCTCGTTGGAAGTACGATTTTTTTGGTAACGCCAGAGACAATTTTGGTAACGCAGGAGATGCCCAAAGTGTCGGTAAAATAGTTGATTGACCCAGTTATGCAAACAGGAACCAACCCATACACCTCCCCCCAAAGTTTACATAAGTAAGCAACAAGTACGGCCAAAAGCGTTGCGGTGCCGATCACGCAAATGATAGAGGCGCATACCTACCTACTTGCGTGTGAACAAAGCAATCTCGTTGGTAATTTGGAAGTCTTCCCAAAAAAGTCTTGAGTGGTTTAAATCAACATAAAAATGAGAGGTATCAACGAGCACTCAGGCAACATCAAATAACACATCAAGAAAACTAAATAAGCTTATATTTATCAAAAACTATTTAGGGGATCTTGGCTTTTCGCAGAAAATATTTTTCACAAATGATTCATATAGAAGAAAGATTGTATTTCTGTATCTCATTGTAAAATGAAAGATATATTTCCGGGCTACCCTGTGAACAATTCTGAAATACTTAGGGGCTGTTTCACCATCCATTGATTAGTGTTAACCGACGGTTAAATGTGATGCCGTCTCTATTTGTTTTGTTCGAATAGATGGAGACGGCATCACACTTAACCGTCACTTAACACTAATCAATCAATCAATGGATGGTGAAACAGCCCCTTAGTTTAAAAAAGTCGTTCATCCATTATGAAACAGTTGGGAAATTAATCACTTGGGAAACATATTTTCAGCGAAAAAAAAGAGAAACACTATTTGGACCTAGCCTTGGAGCTGGTGTCGTCTCTGTGCGCGGAGCATAGTGCCAGGATGGCGTCGACGGCCAATAGCGTGGCGGCGCCGAGCGCGCAAATGGCGGCGGCGCGCGCGTGCGTGCGCCGCGGGCAGTCGGGCACGTCGTGCCACGCGCGCAACGTGCACGCGCCGCACGCGCCGAACAGCGCGCCGCCTGCGCCCGACCACCACGCGTCGACGTACGCGTCTGCTGCCGCTGACACCGCCTCACCTGAATCGGAATACACCAGATGTGGGTCCACATTTGTATCATTTTGCCGATCACGTCACGCGTATCGTATCGAGCACGCGTATCCTAAGTATGGACGCTCACTTTGGGCACACCGTATCACTAGCATCGTCGCGTGAAAAAATGCGTCCATACTAACCGTAGCGTAGCAGCGTATCGTATCATAACGCCGTATCATTAAGTGTGGATGCTATCCGTACCCCTTCTATAATCCCCTTTGATGATCGGGGAAAAACTACCTCGAGAGCGATCACGGCGTATCGCGTATCAAATCATCACTTCGTATTGTGATACAGTATCCGATCGCGAGTGTGCATGGTATATATACGCATATCAACATCGATTCCGAGCGATCAGATACGGCGCGCCGCATGATAGCGCTGTTTTTGCGTCCACACTAGCGATCTTGATATGTACGCGTCGGTGCAACGCGATGGAGATACGATACGACAAAAGGATACAGATGTGGATGCAGCTTAATATTAACGACAAACGCTTGTTATCGAGATCTTTCATGCGTCTACTACGTCGACTCTAGCATTTGATACGGATAGACCGAGGCACTCTTTGGTCGACGGTCTCTAAAGCCTGATCAGAAATATATGACTATTCGCCATGTTGCGAAATTTCATTGGAACTCATTTCTTACACTGGCAATAATTTTTATGATTGTTAGTGTCACTGTGGCGGTTTCTTTGAACAATAACAAAAAATGCCCAAAACGATTCGTAGTCAACAATGAATCATTGTAAATAATGTTTATAATAAACTTTTCGCTACAAAACCTTTTCAAATTAACATCAGAGCTAACAGGTAAACGTTGTAGACAAGTCAAGATGTCATTGTAGTCTGGTAAAAATAAGCAGTAATTATAGTTATTAATAAACTTTCTAGGTATATCGGAGTCATCGATTACGCGAATTACGAAAGAAGGTCGTTCCTCCTCAGGTTTTAGGTCGCCAAAGAAAAAAGAAGGCATTGTTCCGACTATACTGTACTATTGCCATATAAATAAGATAAATCTTGACAATAGTCATATATTTTTGGTTTACCTTTACATACTTCCCCTTTTGCAACATGATTTTGGGGCCCTAAACTCGCTCTAGATACTCTAAAGCCGGTCTAGATATAAAATTGAGCAATTGAACAACTCAGGCATTGGCTAAATAATTCAAACTGAGCAATCTTTATGATAGTTTACATGAGTTAAGGTAAACAATGGCTTCATTTGTAATTCAAATCGACGGTAGGTACCTACGTCTGACACATTACAGTTTATTTTTGGAGTAGACGCAAGACTTGACACAATGTTGTACGAGTAAAAGTATTTTCTTTACAAAGTACTTCTAAAATCTTCGCACCACCGTTGTCGCAAAAACAGATGACGGTAACTGCAAAAAAATCCTGTAAACAACCTCAATGTAGCCCTAAATTCTTCAATATTATTTAATTACTTTCAATTTCTACATTGTCTACAGCTCATAAAGTCGCATTTATACGAGGAGATTTAATTTTTCTTATAGGTACTACCAAACCACAAACTCTATCCTAAAATTTATAATAGTATGCCCCGTGTCAAAATATTAATTGAAATAAATGACATAGAGACCACTCTTGGGGGTTACATCCGATATCGTTAGGAAAAGAGAGTTCCTTAAAAATGAACAAATAGCTATACCTTTCTGTCATACGCTGGCCTCGTCATCGAACTCCTCGGAATCCAAATAGGCCAAGCTTATGTCGAGGAACATAAGGACCGCGTTGATAATCGCGAGGGATCCCGCGACGACCGCTGCCGTCTGGTCCCCTGTCCGGGGGTACGTTGCCTTGGGTAGCCGCGCCGCTAGCACCAAGCCACCGCAGACAGAGAAGAGCCCCATGCCCAGAATGCCAAAGTACATGTCTTGGACGAGGTCCAGCGGCGCGAATATCATCTCCCCTAAAACGTTCGATTGGGTTACTCTAAGGCAGCGGTTCTTAACCTCTTAGTCAGGAGGGACCACTTGACAAAATTTCTGTCTTGCCATGGACCACCAACTGTTTGAAGGTAATATATACGGTAAAAGTAAAATTGTAAATAAATGAACTGTTGCGACCGCTACTTGACTGATGCGTCGTTTTGTCAATTCGTTATTGATGGCTTCGCGGACCACTTCGAGGTCTTCCAGAGCACCAGTGGTCCGCGGACCACCGGTTAAGAACCGCTGCTCTAAGGAGTGTGATCGGGGTATTTGACTTGTATAAATGCGACCTTACAGTTTTAGATAGTTAAAATATAATGTAATTACAATATTTCTTCATCTATTTCAATCTATGTCATACTTACTTAAATTTTAAGTTATTTATTTATTTATGTATTTGGGCACAAACGGACGGTTATTATAGCCAAAAAAACAAACTAACAGCAACTGAACCAAGTACTGAATTAATTTTAACACAAACGATCCACAAAACACATGATCAATTGAGCTAGTTGATAGCCGTTGGGGACCAAATAAAAGGTTCTCGAATGGAGACCGCGGATCGGCGAGCGCAGCGTAGGAGGACGTCCACCAACGAGATGCAGGATGCAGGCCGCTTCCAACCGAAGCAACTGGAGGTCTATGGGGAAGGCCTATGTCTAACATGAACGTCCTACAGCTAATATGATGATGATGGATTGAGCTAAACGTACAAGCGGTATCCAAAACAGACATTTCTAAAGAACAACTGCTACACACCGTTCAATCAAAAAACTACGTAACTATGTTTTAAAAATTGGTCTCACCAATAATTTCCCCTGAGAGCACTACTACGTAGCCCACATAGGTGCCCGAACAAAGGATGAGGGTGGGTACGTCGGTCAAGTCATAACTGTAGTGATGCAGCGTCAGACACGCTATTGTGAGCACCTGTAATAATTATATACGACGATTAGATATTGTCATCACTCCTTGTTGCTCTTATGTCGCAAAATTTGTACATATTTTTTCCTTAAAGCGCAACGCATGAAACAGACAATGCAGATCGCCAACGCACGTGCATTGATACACTATTGGTGTGACATTGACGGCTAATATTGGAGTTTCAGAAGAAATTGGCGATCGCCGTAGCGAAAAATGGCAAGACATTCTTTGCGAGAATGCTTTGCTTTCCTTTTTACTTTGCTTTCCTTTCCTTTTACTTTCCTTTCCTTTTCTGCTAAAGAAGAGAACACAGTATTGCCGTAAACAGGTAGCGTTCTCTAGAAGGTACTTCAAAAGTAAAGCCACTACTTCAAAAAATTATAAGTAATCATATATAAGAGGTCATAAAAAGAATATAAAAAACTGGTTATTTACATTGGATCACAAGGAAAGCTGCATTATAGTCAGCCACGACAATTGAAATAATTATAATTTTATGTTACATTTCCATCAACTTGAAAGTGGCATCTATTTCGTTTTTAGATTTATCCTTATTAATTCTATCAAGTCATTGCCAATTCTTAAAAGAATAATGTGTAGTAAATCTCTAAAATTATTTCCCATTTTTCCGTGCAAGGTTTGTGCGATGTGACCGTGTAAAATTACGCTCGCTTGCAGCGATTTCGATTTTCGCTTAAAGAGTGAACCACTAAGAGTATAAATTAAACAGGTACCTAGTTAGAAAAGAGAAAAGATCTGTTAATTTAAACCACGCAAAGTCAGTCATCATAATGTCAGCTGAAAGAAGTCCACAGCTGTACATAGGCCTCCTTTAAACAAAGTAAACAAACAAAGTACGCAAAGTCAGTACCACGACTTTATTACGTTGGAATTACACTTTACACTCGATTGTATGACAAGATATAAGGCCTGTTAACAAAAATCTTCTATTGACTGTTTAACGACGCCTTTTTTCTTCTCTCAGTTAATATCTGTTAATATGGATACCAGGCCCTACTGATAACCTCTAAAGAAATAAACTGGCGTGTAGAATCCCACTAATATTATAAATGCGAAAGTTTGTAAGTCTGTTTGTTTGTTGCTTCGTCACGTCTAAACCGCTGAACCGATTCAGATGAAATTCGATATACAGATAGTTTGAGTCCCGGGGAAGGACATAAAATAGTTTTTATCCTGGAAAATTGCATAGTTCCCGCGGGATAGCGATAACCGAATTCTACGCGGACGGAGTTGCGGGTAACGGATAGTAAAACATAAAGCAGTAGAAAACGGATGAAGGAAAGGAACTAAAAATTTTACATACAAAATTTTAATATGCTCAAATATTTTGCATCAAATGTGACAGTCACAAAGAAAGTGGCGCCCTCATTAAAGTACTCTTTTATGTCGTACTCAACCAGTGACCTAAAGGCCTTACGGACTAAGTAGATAAAGACAAGTAACAAGATACCTACTAATTCTGTAAATTTGATTAAACACGTCGGTATTAGCATTTATAAGTCGCTCACTTGAATATCTTTACAAAATAAGATGATATAAAATAAGTACAATAACTAACAACGCATATATTACATGACATCCAAATATGACAGCTGTCGTGTAAAAACTTCATGTTAAATTTTTAATGCTTTTTGGTTTTGGTAATTAGCCTATAATGTACTTAAAAAAGGATTTATTTAACACGTTTTCAAAAATTTGCTTCAATGAAGTTTAATAGCAAATTATAGTTCCAACGGATAACATGGATCGCATAGTATTTAAGTAAATAAGTTGAGTATCGGCCGTAGGTATCGGCAATGTAAAAATTCAGATTCGCAATTCGTAATATTTTCACAATCACAACAATACTTCTTATGTTGTGGAGATCCATGGACGACGGCATCAATTTCTTATTACGAATAAATATCTGATTTCACAGACACAATTCATAATTCATACATAATTCTGATAAAAAAATGTTTACTGGCTACTTTTCTTGCAAATGATGATTAATGAATGATATTAGTTATTATCCCGATACAAAGATCACACATAAGGAATTCTGAGTAGGTAGTTAATTTTTAAAACGCGGTTTTTAGTAATAAATCTAGTGAAGATTGCTTAAAATTATTTATATTGCTAAAAAGGAAGCATACTTAACTAATAATACTATACAAGCGCTTAAACTGGACTAGAGGCAGCTACTAATCTAACGTTTTTATTATTTTAAGATTTGCCTCTATATCTACCTTACGTTATTAATAGTCGCATTCGGTTATGTGAATCAATCAATCAATCAATGCACCTTATACACCTATAGGTATAGGTACAAGTGACATTTATTAATAGAACGTACCTATTTTTTTTTGTTCTTGATTAGATCGTTTTGAAAATTGGCTCGGATAGCCGAGTTAGGGCAGGGCACGGATTGTTATTAGGTAAGTGAGAGCACCGCCGACCTAAAAGTACTCAGAAATACCGTGATTCGCGAAAGTTCAAGGCGTTCCTGTGGTAAAGGATGTTGTTCTTATTTCTTTTTTAATATGCTATTGGCCAATCAGAGTAAATAACTTCGCTAATGTAATTTGGCTCTGTCCATGGTCGTTTGCCGAGCTTATTTCCTCGAATCAGTATACCTCCCATATGAAGTTATGATATGAGATCATCTCGATACACAAATGGCATTTAAATAGTAATTAAACTGTGAAGAAAGAATGTAGAGTTTCGAAGCTTTTTATTGAATATGAAGATTATTTGCTATTGCTCCTGCAACTATCGAGGTACTTGGCTAAGTACCTACCAAATACATTGGCGTGTAATGAAATGAAATGAAATCGTTTATTGCATGACCACAGGTATATAAATAAGATCTACATGTTTTGGTGTGTCCTTTTATGATCTACCATTTTCATGGTGTACAATATATAAAAAACTGAACAAAATTAAAAATTAAATCAATTAAATTAAATAGAATACATTACATGAAGTTAAAAATAAAAATAAACAAAACATAATCAATTAAAATACATTAGCTAGTCAAAAAAAATACAATAAAGTTAAATCAAAATCACTCAACAAAAAAAATCATAATGTCAAATTTCGAAACCATACATTAATAACCATAAATGTCAGTACTCAACTGTTTAGTTAATTTATATTCCAGATATTCTTTAACTGTATAAAAACAGTTCGTCAAAAGCCATTTCTTCAATTTGGTTTTGAACACTTGTCCATTAAAAACTTTTAATTCGTCTGGAAGACTGTTAAACAGCTTTATTGACATGGTTATAAGCGTTACGTTTATAAATATTTGAACGACAACGAGGCTGGTATATATAGGAGAATATATGTAGGATAAACTAAATCAAAAAAATTACTGCATGATATTCAAAGACTGCATGTTTTATTTATTATTTACGGGTGCTCCTTATTTCATATAATATTAATAGTCATTATATGAATTCGGATAACAGATTTGGCAAAACATAATTGTGTGTATATTGCACTGACATACTAATAATAAAAAACATAGAACTTATTTAACACTAGCTTTTGCCCGCGACTTCGTCCGCGTGGAATAGTAACTTTGGGAAGTATTTAATTTATTTAGGATAGCTATTTACCCAATAATAGCACATAGAAACTTCTATGGTTTACTAAAAAATAATCTATTTTAAACATTGCTATAAATATAAACTTTTTTTTTTTGCTCTTCCATCATCCATCCGTGTTCTTTGGTAAAACATAAATATTTTGCGGGAAGCCACATTTTAACAATACGACGTGTATTTATACCCTGCCAACATAAAAGGACTACTTGATTCATAGTGAACTCTTAACACCTTACATCCTTTATTGTAAGTTAGGAGATTAAGACGGCATTTTTACTAAGCATAGCTACACCACGGACTGCATTCACTTGTTCATATCATATCTGTGAGCTACACATATTTCCGATAAATATACTTATAGCAATTTGTTTGGAATTCCTTAAGAACTTTCATCCCCATATTTCAAGTAAATAGGTGGAAATTTGAAACGCCGAAACAAATGTTTTTTAGGGTTCCGTTCCTCAAAAGGAAAAAATTATAGGATCACTTTGCCGTCCGTCCGTCCGTCTGTCTTTCAAGACCCTTTTATCTCATAATGGCGCGGAGTATCGGTATCGAGTTGAAATTGAAATCCTAAACTCAGGTCAATAGTCCCGAAAGCTGTTGAAAAAATCAAACTTCTAAGTCAAGGCAATCAAAAGCTACAGTCATTAAAAAGGTGTTTCCATGTAAATCGCCTTAACAGAAAAAGTAATAGGATACTTCCGGTTGTCTTGGAAACTTGGAATTTTGCATAAAGGTAGCTCTTATATAGCACAATAAATAAGAAAGAACTGAAAATTATAACCAATCATAATTTGATTGCTTAGTAGCGACATCTCTTGTCTAGGTGAGCGGTTAGTTCCGAAAGAGTGTGACGTCTCTCGATGAGAGCGGAACATAGATGTCGCTAGTGCTGCTGCATAAGTAGCGTAGTAGAAATAAGCAACCTGAGATATGTATGCATAGGAAAAATTCGTGTCTAGATTCCTGTCCAGCGGTGGTGTAGGGGTTATAGCACGCAGCACGGATTGCTGAGGACCTGGGTTCGATTCCCAGCGCTGGTCTCTTTTTCTGGTTTTTCTGTGCATCCATGTCTCAGTTTGTATTTTCGACTGAAAATTATAATTTTTCATGTCTGACTGTCTGTCAATTATCCATCTAAAATGACCCCACATTGCGAACATTTTGCTTGAGCTTAGAAGGCTCTGCTAACACTGCATCATCCTCTCTGCTAACATCATCTCTCGCAGGTAATTTTTTTAAAAACGCTTGAACAAATATCTATTTATCTCTTTTCACGTGCCCAAATGCCAAGTTTCATAAAAAAACATCGATTTATCTTCAACAATGATGATCTTCCACATAAAGTTTCATCCCTATTTCACCCCCTCACAGGAAGAATTTAAAAAAACGCGCGAACATTTATCTATTTATTTCTTATCACTTGCCGAAATGGCAAGTTTAATAAAGATTCATCGATTTATCTTCGATAATGACGACCTTCCGTATACATTTACATCCCCTATTTCACCCCCCACAGGTCGAATTTTTAAAACAGCTCAAACAGATATCGATTTATTTCTTATTAAATGCCTAAATGCCAAGTTTCATGGTGTTATCTTCGACAGTGGCGAACTTCCACCTTATAAACTTTCATCCCCTATTTCAACCCCTTAAAGCCTTTTTTTATAACTTAATTACTTAACTTATTAACTTATTTTAATACTTTGGTAAGCATAGTAACGTGCTTATTAAATTTATGCCAAGTCATTATCAGACGAATATACGAATTTATAATTATGCGACGTTTTAGTTAGATTAGGTTAGAATTATAAAAATTGCGTTATGTAAATTAATGTAGTTCAGAACCATGATTCATGATGTACCATGTTTTTATGCAAATAAATGATTTATTCTTATTATTTAACAGCGCTTGACTGGTTGTGCTGGCGTTCTTTCCGGGAGGCTTATGTCCACCATTGCGCGTCTAATGGCTGAAATGATGATGATGGTAAAGGTAAAAGTATAAGCCGCGGGGTGGGGCCGACATTTTTCAGTTTTTGCCCCACCTCTAAAAAATCGAAGATCCGGGGCTCTTAAAGAGTCTTTGCTTACCTGTGGCCTTATGATAACTTCGCCTATGCAACAAATGTGTGTTCACAGGAGCAAAACTGT